>NW_010512613.1:0-5192 GCF_000687285.1 Phaethon lepturus | reverse complement strand
TCAGCAGACCTGTAAGTAACATCGTCTTTCTTGGGATAAAACATCCCATTTACTTTGAACTACTGTCTTCTCTCAGTTTGGATCGGACCTCAGAGATCCAAATTTTCTATACTCTCGATCTTGATACAGAAAAGAAAAAGGAAAAAATACGAACAGAGAGGACGAAGGGACTATGTCTTGTTTTAAAGTAAGAAAATGTGAAGATCAGAGAAAACTTCAGGAGGAGATTGGTGATCGTAACACACTGTGTAAGCTCTGGGCTCAGCGCCAATCACCAGTCAAATCTGTGCCCTGGGCTTCAGCCGGCCATGCCAGAAATAGTGATGCTATTCTAGGGAAGGTGCAGCTGGCTTCTCTTCTGTGATTCTGGCCGTGAGCAGACAGCATAAAGGGACTAACACAATTAGTGCAAGAGGGTGGGCAGTGACACTCAGCATAAGCCACCTCTCAATTTCTGTGCTTTAACAGGGGACCTCGGGCTTCAATTTCCTTCCAGCAATCTTTGGGCAGTGATGCCTTCAGCGTTACTTCAAAGAAAAGTTTTGTCTGAATCGAAACACAGTCAAAGCTAGTTTTGCATTTCTTGCTTTGATACATCGATTATATGCAATCATGTATTAAAAGAGACTGAAACACTTCACTCAGGGTGTTTGCTCTTTGTTGTTGAGAAAAATCTGTGGAGTTATGTCCTGCTATGTTGGCTTTACAGCAAAATGCTTTCACAACAGAACTTCTACACTTTCTGTTCATGCTATTTATTAACCTAGACTTTAAAAAAAAAAATTTTGTAGCAGGCAAACTAGTGTTTCTCTGACTCTGATTCTTAATAAAAAGTGTGAGATGGTTTTCAGGGTGTTCAATGAAAGTGTCAACTGACAAATCAGATGATTCTCAAACAGGAGGAAGGAAAGACACCCACCCATTGCAATAAATTCAGTCTTTCTATTGTATATGCTTCTAAACAAATGTTTGCTTAGCTTTTCTACTGCCCTGAGGTATGAAATTACTCTGAACTAATTAATGACAAAAGCATCAAGAAAGTCCTGGTACCTGCGTAAGTGTATGGTCTGCATTTGAAGCTCCAGGGGAAAGACCGTAATCTAGTCCTTGTTCACTCTTCCTGATAATTGAAGCAAACACACACTTTCTAAAAAGCAGCATACAGACATGGCAGGAGAATGCCTAATATCCAGCCAAACTATTCCTGACTGATGCTTTACCTTTGCAGACATAAATGATGAGGTATTTAGGAAAAAGTAATAGCCACTTATCCTTTCAAAAGCATAGTTCCTTCTTTCTCTGCAGTTCAGTGCACAGCAACGTAACTTAGGAGTACAACACTTACCTTGATCTGAGCCAAATCAGTACTTCAGCAGCCTAGGAGATCAACACTGACAGCTATCAGGTGTCTACATGACAATCATATTTCATAGAGGTGCTCACAATTTAGCCTGTGCATTTTCAACTCCGCTCATATTTTCCAGCATGCAGACTGGAACAGTATCTTTCTTCCACTACTACTCCTTTTAGCAAGCTAGGAAGACCTTCAAAGTTGAAACTAAATAATTTGAAGGAGGCATCAAGACGTAAAATACCATTTGCCAAATACTCTGAGCATTACTGCTATAAAATAGAATGTTCTCACAGGAAAACTCTCATACAGCAGATGTGACACAGCAGTCAGAGAGAACAAGAGTCTAAAACTGTGGCATTGCAGTGTGAATTTTACAGGTCTGTCTAGAGAAAGACACCTTACAAAAATAGTATGTTGCAACTTCATTAAACCTGCCGAACTTGGAAACTGGTATCCTGGATTGTACTTTTGTTCTTGAGCAGCAAAGCTGCATTTTCTCAAAAATCACACACATAAAACCCCCTGATCTCTTGATGACCAGCCTTCCACATGTTGTGCTTTAGAAGATCAGACTTGCAGGGGAATATCAGTGGAAGTAGCAATATTGAGAGAAAGAAACATTTTATATAAGAGGCCAGCTGCAGACTAGCTGGAGCAATCCGTACAGTACAGCACTTGTGTACACAACTGTCACTTCTCCTGCAATTCCTTAGCAGCTGCTATGTTTGACCTGATGCAGGAAAAGAGAATCGCAAAATCAGGACAGAAAAAAACCCAAACCAGCAACAGAAAGAAAGCAGACAGAAAGAGAAATTAAAACGTTAAGGAAGATAGAAGAAAGGACAAAGAGAAATATCTCACCAGATTTTTCTCATGCAGTACAAGTCACTTAATCTTGGGGCGCTAGGTCCTGCACTAGCTCACTATTCACATATATATTTAATACATTTTATAATTGGGTCCCTTCTAGTGTACCTTTATGGGAAGATTGCTAAACATTTACAAATATTAATTCCGCCATCCAACACACTTTCCTGATGCATTTCTTTTGTTGTTATTTTTCCCCAGAAGTAATCTTTATCATTACCATAAAGGTATGACATCAGCTACAGACTCCACTAATAAATCTTTGTGCATTTAATAATCTCTCAGTACAGTTTGTGCAACACAAGAAAGGACTTTTTATTAGTTTCATAAAAGAATTTATGTCATCATAAAAGCACCATGAAAGGAACAGTGCATAACACAAGACAAGAGTGTCTGAACAGAATGATTCATAATAGCACACAAATTCTGAAGACCAAGATGAAGACAATTCTCTGGATTTTCAGCAATAATGCCAGCAATAAGCCCAAGAACCAAAAATGTTCTTTTGTGACCTCTGCATAATTCATTTGCTTTTACATGTAGTAGAAGAACCACCATTAGTGGTTCTTGCAGAACATTTCCAAACTCATTTTTTGAAGCCTGTCACATTGTGATGGGTTTTACAATAATGTTCCTGCCAATGCCACTTTCCTTTCATTTTAGCTACAAGTTCCTGCCATACAGTAGTCTGTTTCTCCTTGTGCAGTGCTCCTAGATTCAGATCAAAACAGATGAACACAGAAATGATTCAATGAAAACAGCGTTTTCAACAATGCCTTCCTGGAAACTTTAAGAGACATGCAGCTGCCCTGCCGTGGCCAAACACATGTGGGCCCAAACATCAAAGAACAAGAATGGATGAGAAAGAAAAGGTCAAAGAAGTAGGAATATCTATCAATTCCTCCTCCTCATTTGAACAAGGAAGCTAGAAGGTGTATTCATCACCAAGTAAGGATAAAAGATGTGTAGAGGTGTTAACAGAAAGAGACAGAGAGAAGGAAAGGAATGGGTGATAAAGACAACTTTTTTTCTGGTGGGGTTTTTTTCTTTTTTTTCCTCTCCTTCTGAAGAGAGGACCAAGTGCAAAGCCTAAAAAGGCAGGACAAAAAAAGGAAGTGAGGATCAGACTAGTGGCACCATGAGAACCATCTACTTGAGGCAAATGGCAGATTCTCCTTCATTTGAGATCCTCTGCTCAAGGTGAATAGCTCTCCAAGCAATATGCTATAACTCAATCAGCCCACTGAATAAGTGATATTCAAGATAGATCAGATAAGATAATCTTCTCTGGCCTTAAAATACATGAATCTGTAAAAGGCTCAGATAAGGAAGGAAGTGAACAGAGGTTACAGGATAGGAAGGGCAAAACTTAAAGAACAATGTATCATATCTCAAAAAGGGTAAAAAAGAAATTGTCACTGTTTTCAAGCTTCAAAACAAAACACCCTAAAAAACTTAGGATGCACCTTCCCATTAAATCCTGTACCTTTGAAAGAAGATATTCCATAGTTTACTAAATAGTACCTGCTAGATTTCAAAAACAGGGTGTGGCATAAAGTTTCCAAGTATTTCCTATTTACAATTAATCACTTCTTAGAGTTCAAGAATATTCCTTCTTCTCTGGAGGGCACAAACAACTCCAATCACACACAAGTTCCCAGAGGAAAGATTCAGACCTTTTGTATTCTCAAAATTAGCAAGTATTCTTATGACAGTGGATTTTTCCAGCCCAAGTTTGCAATTACACAGCTATTCTGCTTTAAAGTCCACTGCACACAAGATTACAGTTTTCACGACAAAAAATTTATATTTAAGGTACAAAGAACTCAGTGGCAGAGACTTCAAGCACACAAAATAGCAATAAAATACTTATTACTGGCATTGAAACTTGCCCTGGAACATTTCATGTTTCAGTTTGTGTGAGTTTAAATTTATGCCTGAATATGTCTCTCTTGTGAAGTTACGTTACAGCTATTGTAGGAACCATAATGTTAGTTTTTCCCCCTTTCTGACACTGAGATTCCTTGCATGACATTTCCTTAAATACAGTAAGGAGGCAAAACAAAACTAGAAAAAAAGATGTACTGGCAGGAATACAAACGCTCTGATAAAAACACTGAATATATAACTGAGATTCAAAGAATTGCACATTTAGTTAAATGTCCAACATTTACCATCTAGTTAGCTAGATGTTAACTACATTTAAATGTTTAGTTACCCAAACATAAGACAAAGGACAGTCTTAGAAGAAAGTAGTTAGTACACAACAATATTCTCAGATTTTAAATAGACAACTGCATCATTTCAGTTCATTTCAACACACAGAACTCCTAAGACAGCCATGGGTGTTGTTATTCTACATGTTACTATTGCCACCTGTATTTGGAGCTCCTCAGCCCAACACCAGCATGTTGAAAATTAGGCACTAAGCAACAGAACAAATTTTTAACATTTGAGCCTCCTTATTTGCAAAATGGACTTTTCTTCATTAAATATTACAGCAACAGTGTGATAAAAGCTTTTTAAATATCTTAAGTTGTTGAAAAACTTTTCTGAAATTGTGGTTAATCACAGTGGAGGAAGAGAGCGGGAAAAAGCTCAACAAATATTTTCACCCCCAGTTCTGCAAATCCATCCACAAAAGGGAGATTTTCCTGGGACTCAGCAGAAAAAGGAGAGTTTATCACCTCTGGAAGAAAGGGAAGGCAACTCACGAAGAGTACAAGGATCTCGTTAGGTCAAGCAGGGACAAAATTAGAAAGGCAAAAGCCCAGCTAGAGCTCAGTCTGGCCACAGTTATAAAGGATAATAAAAAATGCTTCTACAAATATATTAACAACAAAAAGAGAGGCAAGGAGAATCTCCATCCCTTACTGGACATGGCGGGGAACATTGTCTCCAAGGACGAGGACAAGGCTGAGATACTTAATGCCGCCTTTGCCTCAGTCTTTAATAGCCAGTCCAGGTATCC
>NW_010512612.1:0-12400 GCF_000687285.1 Phaethon lepturus | reverse complement strand
CCTTTCTCCTTATACTGCATTAAAGGTTTCCCCACCTCATATAAGAAATTATGACTAATGCATTGTTTTAACTTATGTGACAATATACCTCTTTGTGGTTTCCCAAAAGAAGAGCCAAATTCATTCTCTGATATAAAATCATAGCAATAAGCTTTCAGGAGGGATGAACTTCCCCCCAGTGCCGGGCCATTTAAATTCTCTTCTTTATTTCTTCTACCTCCATTCACCCAAATTCTTGCTCTTATATGTTGCATTTTCACTCAACTAGTGTTACAGTAGGCTAAAATGCTTTGATCTACTACTTATCTTTTCTAATGAAAGCAGATGCCTCTTATCGCAACAGATAACACACATTTACCCCTAGGATATATAATGCTATCCATTTCTTTTTGATGTGGGTAGGCAGGCTCGGCAAGGGTGAAAAGGTCTATGTAAGGGGTATAGCCATTATTTCAAATTTAAAGACAACTTTTCATAAAATGGAAAATTTAAAGAAATCTGATCAAATTCCTGTTGCAAGAACAAAGGGCTGCAAGAGCTAATGAGGGGTGTTTTTAGGGCATTCTTTTTACAAAAGCCGCCTATCAATTAGCAAGGTAAGAGGACACAGTAAAGCTTTAAAGTGCCATCTTGGAATTGAATGGTTGTGAAACAACAGAAAGAGTCGACTCTGATCAGTAGCAATCCATTTCTCATCAAAAACTCATCCTGCTCTCCTTAAAACTAATTACAAGTGAAGAGTGCAGCTCTCTGTCTGAAAACAGAATCCCACCTTTGATCAACGAAGGTTTGCCTCCTCATCTTGTACAACATAATTTTATTTTGTAAGACATGGGTTTTATGCCCTTGAAGTAAAATGGTACAAATGGTGATTGGACAGTGAGATTTCCTTCCTGATTTATTGAAAGAAGGGCATGGCACTACTGTGGTATTACTGCTGCTTCTAAAAAAAACTGTTAAAATTGGCTTCCATCTCTTCATTCTGTTGCATCTGTGTTGTCTCCTCTAGGGGGCAATTTAAGACAAGCTATACACTTATGAGATGTATAGGCTGGTAAGTGCTCTACCCTTGATAACAGAGGTTGAAAAATTTGTTTCCACTTAAAAGGCCTGATCAGGCTAAAATATGGGCTGCCTGTCCATAAATATTTTGCAAGGGGCTGCTTAGACTGTTAAAATGCAGAAGGGTCTCCCTGCTCCCAGGGGCACATTGGCCTTTTCCAGGCCTGTTGAAGGTCAAATGAAGCTTTCTTAATTTCTTCCTTTTCCAGAAGAGAGTTCCTTCAGCACAGGCTTGGGGACATCATCTGGCTTTTTTTCTGTATTGTTTTTTTCCCCTTCTACCTGAAAGATAAAGGAAATGCATTACCATGAACAAATCACTGATGTTTGCCCTACCGCTGCTTGACTACCCCCATGAGGGTCTTAAGGGCAAGCCTAAGCTCATGGCTAGGCCACTGAACAGGCACTCAGGGTGCTCAGGGACATTTCTTCTCACCTAGGCTGCCACCTGCTGCCTTTGGGAAGCCACATTGTCTTTGTGCCTCAGTTTCCATGAGCAAAAAGAGGACAATAAGCAGCTCCATCTGATTAAAATGATGTTTCATAGACCTCACTGGGTTCCCTGGAAGAGGAGTTCTGTAGAGAACGTTATCATGGGCCAGCAGGAGATGCCAGTCCTCTTAATGGAAGAAAATCCATAAATACCAGACAAGTTAATGACCCTGCTCTCAGAAACAATTTGCAGAAGGCACATTAATAACCTCGTAGTGCTACAGTGTTAACTGGGTTCAGCCCTGTTAATTCTTTTTCTCATCTTTTTAACCATAATTGGCTTGTATTTCCATACTTCTTTAACCTTAAGTGCCTTGTATGTTTGAAAGGGTAATATATCTTTCTTATCAAATAAATTATGTAAAATAATGTAAGTAAATAAACTCATAACAATACACTTAACCAGAGCTCAGATTATGCAGAACTGAGAAGTCTTGCTCAGTCTGTTTTTAAAAGGAAAAGAATAACGTTCACAAGATGATCGACTGAATAGTGGTGCAATTAATATTTTGGAAACTTAGGCACACCATGCTTGAGAAGGCAGCTGAATGCACTATCCTTCCCTGTGAAATCCCACACAGGAGTTTTCAAAGCTCACCTTAAATGCTTGTTTGTTCTGCAACTCCAATCACGAAGCGATGTGGGAAAACTAGAGTGGGACAGTCCCTGTGCTCTTAGCAGGGAGAGTCAGAAAGATTCATGAAAGCAATCGGTAGCCAGCAAGTAAAGGCTGAAGTAGTCTGAAGCGTATTTTGACTCAGGTAGTAGAAGCTGCAGAAATGTGCAGCCCCTAATATTGCCAAACAGATTTGTCAGTGTGGAAAGTATCTTGAAACAAACTGACTCTTGTGTCCTGGTTTCAGCTGGGATAGAATTAATTTTCTTCACAGAAGCCAGTGTGAGGCTGTGTTTTGGATTTGGGATGAGGAAATGTTGATAACGTGCTGATGTTTTGGGTTGTTGCTGAGCAGTCAAGGACTGTCCAGTTTCTCATGCTGGCCTGCAGCGAGCAGGCTGGGGGTGCCCGGGGAGCTGGGAGGGGACACAGCCAGGACAGCTGACCCAGGCTGGCCAAAGAGATATTCCATACCATATGATGTCACACGTAGTATATAGAGCTGGTGTGAAGAAGGAATGGGTGGGGGGTTGTTCAGAGTTATGGCATCTGTTATTCTGATACAGATTCTGATATGTTATTCCGGGGTTGTTCAGAGTTATGGCATCTGTTATTCCGATGCAGTCTTTTAAAGAGGACTGGTACAGAAAAATACAGCACGTATTCATTCTCTCTGTGCTACTAAAGTCTTTGTTCTTCTTCACAGATCAGGCCAACCTGAACGTTTGATGGGGAACCACCCTCCCCTGTGCATTAGCACTTGCACCACCATCAAGGCAAAGGAGACCAGTGTCTCATCCTGCAGGGACAATGGATGATCCTTATCTACTGCCTAAAGCAGATGGAGCACCAGACTCAAAAACATTGCTCAGCAAGCCCTTCCTTGGAGTCTTTCATATAAGAAGGGGAGGAACAGCTACTGGTGTATCCTTGGAGATACTCAAAAGCTGCCTGGACATGCTCCTGTGCAACTGGCTTTGGGTGGCCCTGCTTGAGCAGAGAGTTGGACAAAATGACCTCCAGAGGTCCCTTCCAACCTCAACAACTCTGTGATTCTGTGATTCTATGTCTGGTCAACAAAGGTTATTCTGGAATGACACAACTGTGAGGCAGAGCCCATTGCTTGATCTCATGTCTGTTGCTAAGGAACTGGTAAAATGGGTGTGCACGCATGTGGAGCAGAGCATCACGGTGTAATCAGCATTTCCTTCTTGTTGACTGTGCCACCAGCATATTTATCCTACCACATCTGGTTCCATTTGTGAGAAATAGCACTATTACCTGCCCTTTCTACCCTCCTCCTTCCTTATTCTTTCTTACAGTGTGATGGCCATGAGTCTGAAAGAAGATAGGAGACCATCTTGAACTCTTCCCTGTTAGTTTCCTGGAGGCGGGTAGTATTGCTATCCCAGCAGCAGTGTACAGAACAGAGACATGCTTCATGGTGAAATAGAATCTCTGGAATAGAAAGCTTCCAACAAAAATAAAAGAATCAAGACCATATAACATAACAACACTTTGAGTAGTAACTCCCTGACATTTTAAAAGGTGTACTAAAAGAGGTGAGTACTCACGGAAAAGTGGGCAGTCTGAACAATCTTGGCATTTGGAAGCAAGGCAGAAAAATGTTAAAACTGCAGATTATACAGCTGAAGGGGATGGATGCTCAATAAAAGAGAGGATTGTAATTAATCTAGAAGCACCATTAATTATGTAAATCACACATTTATTCCAAATGTTACTCATCAATTGACATGAATACCCTTATCTTGTAATATTTGGAAGTAGACCCAACTTTCCTAGCAGTGCAGGCAATATTGAACTTTGCTGCCCTAGTAGACGGGGCTGAACTACCAGACCTCCAAATGGAAAGAAGCTGGGGGTGAGGAGAAGAGGGAGACATGTCTGAAAAGCTGGGTTTGGTAAACCTGAGTGACCAGCAACAATGGGAGTGTGATTATTGCCTTCAGGAGAGGTCTGCCCTCCACCTGCGGTCAAGTTGCCACCACCACACACATGCTCAAGACTGGCAGCAGTAGCACAACTAAGCTTGACCCTGCCCTGGGCAAAAAAGGGAAGAGGACCTGCTTGCTTCATTGTCTGAGTAGCAACTGCCGTAGACTTCTACCTATTTTGCTTGTGCCTGGAATGAATCCCAGTAATAACAACAGTAATTATTTTTCTGAGTATCCAGAGATCAGTAATTGGTCAAGAGGCCTATTGGTAACAGCTGTAAAATGCAGTTGGGGAAAACGAGAGGAAAGGCAAAGTGAGTTGCTTAAAACAGAGAAACTTAATGTCAAAGTCTAAGGAGCTCCTGGTGTTAGTATGTTAAGCTTGCTTCACTGGAAGGTTGATGCTCAGCATAACTGCTGAGTTCGCTACATGGGCTTGCACAGCATAAATGCGCATCTGGTATGTGATAATTAAATGCTAGACTCAAAGGGAAACTTTTATTTAGATATTAGGTCAAGAAGTAACTTTTCACATACTAATTTTATTCACTTCAGCAGTTTCCTTTGAAGCCATTATGTAGTCTATGAGGAAAATAATCTTTCAGAAAGGCTTCCATGTTGGTATGTATTGGAGAGTGATGCCTTTCAGAGATTTGCTGGACATTGCAGCTCATATTGGATCTTTAAACTCAAGACTGTTAGGACCTGAATCTGTCTATCGCACAGGCCTGTTAGTACAGCACAGGTTTTTGTGAAGTGGATCCAAGAAGAGCAGTCTGGAACTCATCAAGCAGAGGATATGGTGGAGGTGAAGAAGCAACACAGTGTCCTGAGTGTCCAAAATCTTTAATTTTTGGGCTGTGTTAGAGATCTCCAGTGCAATTTCAAGAAACAGGGGTTTGTTTAATTTACAACAGCTACCCTAACCTACAGAGGCCTGTGCTCTCCAGGGCTGTTAGGGCTCCATTTAGTCACTCTGGTTCTGCTAGCTGTTATATGGGGGATCAAGTGAAAATTTCTTTAATGTGAGGGACGTCCATGTAGTGGACAGTTCAGACAGGCAGCGTTATTTGGGCTTTTTTATATTTTAAAAACTCTACTTTTAGAATATGTTGTAATAATACAAGGGTGATATTTAAAAGCCTTGGACCCTTGTAGCACCCATGGATCATGCAGTCAGTAATTGTCAGAGGTAAAGGAAAGTTTTACATCACTGAAAAAAGGAAGCAAGCAAACTGACTGTGAAACTGGCGCTTTGGAACAATGCCAGCTTCAAAATCCCAGGCACAACAGCATGAATTACAGAGATAGTTTGTGACTTTGAGCTCTTTGGTTTTTAATTAAATGCTTTAAACCAGGGATAACCAGTTTACGGGAACTGTCATATTAAAATCAAACTATCAATCTGTGTAATTTGCTATATTGGATTGGATGGCAGATCTGGCTTTGATATTGGTGAATATTTGATACTGCAGAAGGAGACAAACTTTCTGTAATGCTGATTATACATAATCCTTTATTTTGGAAATGATGATTTATTTTCCCCCCACAGTCTTCGCAATTAAATGGTTTATACCCTTGGAAGAGGAAGCCAGATTTTCTCCCTGTATTTGAATTCCTGTCCCATTACAAAACACCTCTCAAGGACAGTAGGAATCCATCTATTGATGTCAGAGGTTACTCAATCAATTCATAACTGAAACCATCAGTACTTCAGAAGGTCAAAGAAAGCGTACCCCCCTTGATGAGCAAGACTGACAGACTGCTAAGAATGGATGAGGAGAAGGCTGAGGTACACAATGACTTCTTTGCCTCAGTCTTCACTGGACACATCTCTTCCCACACCTCTCAAGTGGATGGACTGAAAGATGGGGACTGGAGGAGCAAAACCCTTCCCACTGTAAGAGAAGATCAGGCTCGAGACCACTTGAGGAACCTGAACATACACAAGTCTATAGGATCTGATGAGATACATCCCAGAGTCCTGACAGAATTGGCTGATGTAGTTGCCAAGCCACTCTCCATGATATTTGAAAAATCATGGCAGTCAACTGAAGTCCCTGGAAACTGGAAAAGGGAAACATTGCACCCATTTTTAAAAAAGGTATCAAGGAGGACCCTGGGAACTATGGACCTGTCAGCCTCACGTCTGTGCCTGGGAAGACCATGGAACAGATCTTCCTTGAAGTTATGCTAACACACATGGAGGACAAGGAGGTGATTCAAGACAGCCAGCATAGCTTCACCAAGGGCAAGTCCTGCCTGACCAACCTAGTGGCCTTCTATGATGGAGTGACTACATCAGTGGACAAAGGAAGAGCTATGGATGTCATCTATCTGGACTTCTGTAAGGCCTTTGACAGGGTCCTCCACAACATCCTTCTCTCTAAATTGGAGAGGTATGGATTTGATGGGTGGACTGTTTGGTGGTTGAGGAATTGGTTCGATGGTAACATCCAGAGGGTAGTGGTCAATGGCTCAATGTCTGTATGGAGATCGGTGATGAGTGGTGTTCCTCAGGGGTCCGTATTGGGACCAGTACTCTTTAATATCTGCATCAGTCATAGACACTGGGATTGAGCGCACCCTCAGCAAGTTTGCAGATGACACCAAGCTGAGTGGTGCGGTTGACGTGCCTGAGGGATGGGATGCCATCCAGAGGGACCTGGACAAGCTCGAGGAATGGGCCTGTGTGAGCCTCATGAGGTTCAACAAGGCCAAGTGCAGGGTCCTGCACTTGGGTTGGGGCAACCCTCGGTACCAATACAGACTGGGGGGTGAAGGGATTGAGAGCAGCCCTGCCCAGAAAGACTTGGGTGGATGAAAAGCTGGACATGAGCTGGCAACGTGCGCTCGCAGCCCAGAAAAGCAACTGTCTCCTGGGCTGCATCCAAAGCAGGTTGAGGGAGGTGATTCTGCTCCTCTACTCCGCTCTGGTGAGACCCACCTGGAGTCCCGCGTCCAGCTCTGGAGCCCTCATCACAGGAAACACAGGGACCTGTTGGAGAGGGTCCAGAGGAGGCCACAAAAATGATCTGGGGGATGGAACACCTCTCCTGTGAGGACAGACTGAGAGAGTTGGGGTTGTTCATCCTGGAGAAGAGAAGGCTCTGGGTAGACTGTATTGCAGCCTTCCAGTACTTAAAGTGGGCTCATAAGAAAGATGAGGACAGACTTTTTATCAGGGCCTGTAGCGATAGGACAAGGGGTAATGGTTTTAAACTAAAAGAGGGTAGATTTAAACTAGCTATAAGGAAGACATTTTTTATGATGAGGATGGTGAACCACTGGCACAGGTTGCCCAGAGAGGTGGTAGATGCCCCATCCCTGGCAACATTCCAGGTCAGGTTGGACGGGGCTCTGAGCAACCTGACCTAGTTGAAGATGTCCTTGCTCATTGCAGGGGGGTTGGACTAGATGGCCTTTAAAGGTTCCTTTCAACCCCAGGGTTCTATGATCCTATGATTCAGGTACAGAGCTCAGATTTGGCAATGCTTATGTGCATGATTAACTTTCTTCATGAGCGGTGCTATATGTAAGTATTTGGAGGTTCCTAAATACTGTAATCCCTTAAAAATCTAGCCAGGATTAATTCCTGCAGAAATGGATGGCATAATATTCTGATCTGCACATCTTCAAAGGATCCAGCTGAACCCAATCTCCACAATGGAGAACCACACTAGGTAAATTCAACTCAGTAACAGAAGTAAGCATGGTTAGGTACTGGGTCTGTTTTGAAATTTCATCTGTTAATTAACTGCTTAATAACATAGTAAATGGCATACCAAACACAATGCAGCAGTCTGGATGTATCAAACAAGTGTGGGAATGCAGCAACGCAGGCAAGGTAATAAACAGCCTCCTGGCATAACATTATGCTCTCAAGAAACAATTTTGGGAAAAAAAGTCTGAGATATATGCTTTTCTGTCTTTTATATGGGAAGAGATGGCATCAAGTTCCAGAATTATGGAAGTCACCCAGAGGCAGAATTTCACATGTGAGTTGAAATTTTTAGTTGGGTTTCTAAAAGCACAAACTTCGTAATGTTTTTGATCTATGAACCAAGATAATTCCAAAGCTGAGACCCTCACTATATTTGTAAAAAATTGTAGTATTATTCAGATCTATGACTGCAAGTATGAATTTATTAAGCCAAACTTCCCTATCTCAGCTACGAAGTGAGAACTGGGGTGTTAAATATTTGAAAGTTAATGTGATCCTTTCACTGTCAGATTTCAACTTACTGTCTGAGAAAGAAATCATGGAGAGAAAGTAGGCAAGAAGGCTCAGTGCTCTGCATAGTGCTGGATCTCTGGTAAAGCTGTGTGCTGTCATTGAAGTAACACAGTTCTTGTAGGTGAAATCTTGAATCATAGTTTTGTTCATACTCATAATTCTTAGGAACATACTAGTTGAAGGCAAAGTATTGTTATGTTGTTTAATCTTCTGTATTTATGGGTTGTTTTAAGTAGATACATCTACCAATAACTACATGATAAGGTCTTAAACTTCCTCAGGGCAATCGCCTACTTCAGTTCAGTAGTTTTTCACACAGTGTTAGTAATACATAGATACAAAGTATGTGGAATAAAGAGTCATCTGGAGATGTAGGGATATTGTGACTTTTTCTTACTGCTATTTGTATTTCAGAAGCTGATAGAGATTGCAATTGCATAAAACCACTTTTGTTTACAGGGACTGTTTTCTGTACATCTCTGTTTTCCCAAGATGAAACAAAGCTTCCACCTCAGCAAGCCAACAAGTGGAATGGGAAAGAGGAAAGAAAAAGTAGTGTTGGAGAGATGGCACAGAAGTTTTGGCTAGACTAATAGGCTCGGGAGTGCTTCTGAGGTGGTCACATCCCCCATCTTACTATCACCAGCTTTGACAGGCAGTGTAAATGACAGGGTGTCTGCCATATTCTGCTGCTTCCCACTCCCACCAAATACCATGGCGGGTGCATGAGCAAGTCATCTGCTCCTGTGCGAGCACGAGGCATGCAGCGGGTGCTCTGTTCTAGCAGAACTTTTTGCAGAATTTGTCTCCGATTGTATTTGCAGTCAAATCTTCTCACCCTGTTTCACAACACATTTGTTGTGCCCTAATCACACAAAGGAAAAGAAATGCAAATATATAATGAAAAGCCTGGCAGATGGTCTGGTCCTGAAACTTCTCCTTTGTACTCAGGTACACCTTTGGTGGCAGTCGTTTGGCACCTAAGTTTTCTCAAAACTCAGGGTTGGGGTTTTTTTGCATATAATGTTCTGTTTTTCACACAATTTGCCACGAACTGGCAAGCTGTCTCTCTTACGCTGTCTCTTCTCTCACACTGCTCTAGAGGTGCACAATAGACCTGAGTTCAATGTCAAACTTGTAACAAAATACACAGCTAGCCAAAGGCTTGCTTGCCGAAGTGCAAAAGTTGCATAAGCTTAGTAGTATGAATTTACTTTTGAGTATCAGCCTACAAGAAAGGTGTTCTGAGTTTCACAATGTGTCAGTTTGCAAACGTTGTTTTTCTGTAGTAAATAGCAAGGATTCATCGTTGCAGAGCTAATTTTCTCTAACAATAGTCTTGTACTCATAGAAATAAAAATTGGGTTAATTTTAGGCCTGACTCAGTAAAAGTGCCTAGACTTCTACATCGCAGACAATCTGTGCAACACCACTGCAAACTTTTTATTTTGCTACTCTGGCACATACCTGGCTTCGATATGCTGCTGTATTGCCCCACAGGCAGCGAAGAATAATACCTCCTATCCCTCTACACCCGGCAGCTCTTCTGGGGGTCATTGCTTGAGGTGCTCGGGTCAGAGATACTTTGAAATTTTTTTTGCCATGAGTGTGGGAAAAACATCATTGCATTGACGTCCTTGAAGAGAAAGTGCTGACACATTTTTATGTGAGTCACTCTGGGACTTGTGTAGAGCAACACAATTCCACTGAATTTAAATGAGTTTAATTAATAGCAATGTAATGGGTAGCATTTTAACAGTGATATACTCCATAAATGCTTTAATTTTTATTTTGTTTCTTTTTTAATTTGTAAAATACCAGAATTCTAGGACTTCGGGTTAAAAATTGTCAGCTCATATATGTGTGCACTATTGTATGTATGACATCCATGATTTACCCCAGATAATACAGTACTACATTTACATGCACACATGACCTATTATTCCTATAATTGCTTTATCACTTAATTAAATAATGGGAGCTTTTCCCAGATCTGTAATAAATTGATACATCCTTTCTGAAGTACCCTGACTGGTGTCTATATCCAGAATTATAGGCTTATTTAAAAACAAAATATTTCTAAGTCTGAAGTGACTAATAAGACAACATATCTGTTCATTAAACTGAGTATTTCTTGATTTTCCTGCTGCAAAGCTAGGAATCGAATCTTTAGGTGTCAATTCAATAATTTATTCCTACTCACTGAAGGACTCTTGTCGGTGCTTTGCTTAAAGCAGGACTAATTTGAGGCAAAATAACCTGAAATTGATTCCACCTGTAAGCTGAGCAACAATATTAGTTGCAATTTTATACATTCATATTCCAGTACATTTTCCTATACAAAATTATCTTTGGCTTTAGATCAAGGAATGAGGTAGATAAGCAAATATTTAAGCGTTCTGCTGAATTAGTGCCTAAAAAGCACAGCCGCTGCCAGCGTAACACCATTAACTTCAGTGGGACTATGGCATTATACTGGTCCAAATGAGCCAACCTATATGGGCTACTCTGGGCATACCTTGGATATACTGGGGAAAGATGCCAGTTTTCAATATTCTTTCAAATGTGCCGTCACTTTCAAATATTCTATCATTGCCTGATATAAATAGCACCTGAGGTTTGGTACGTCTGAAATGTGAATCCAGAACCTGCAAATTGATGAAAGACTTTGTGAAAAGACAACATGTTAAAAGAAAGTGGGGATGCGAGAACAAATATCCTCAAGGCAATACTTGGTCGATTATACAGCTTTTCATCTTCCTTGAGCTGAATGCCTAGCGCCTGAAAGGATGGATGTGCCTTTCATTTTCTGGATTCTCCAAATAAACAGCTGGTTTAAAATCTTCAGATCCTGACTGCTGCTGAAGGTGTTATGTGCCAGTAGGAAAATGCCATCGTGCAGAGTGATGTCTTCCCACATTGCCAGGAGCAGCTTGAAGGGGACAGACCAAGGGTTTGTGGCTTGGTAGCAGCAATGCAGCCCCTTGGATAGCATAAAGTGTTGGGAGAAGCAGCGTAGTGCTACATAAATAGGGATTACTGCAACTTTGGTCAGGGCTGGAACATAAGGTGCTGAATATTATTGTAGCTAAGAGCTTGCACCATTAGATGAAGTGACTGGAAGCACCATGAGTTAGCCAAGCTGCCCAGACCTTGGCTTTCATCACTGTACAGCACCATCTTGAGTTGAGTGGTTTTGGACAGTTTAAGTCAATACATCTTTGACAGCAACACTTGGGGAAAAAAAATAGATTTTGTACAGACAACAGTTGATTACTTTTCTTTGAAAAGCTCTGGTACTTTTATATTCTGAGGCAAAGGCACCACATCTGCTAAAGGGTACCCTTTATTCCAGGTGTGAACTTTGCACTTTGTCATTAATATGTGTCCAAATTTGATTAAGTTTTCACCATTTTCTCGTGCTCATTAAATGTTAATCACAGTTTAGACTTCCATAAATCTCTGCAGTTTCCATGTACACAAAGCAGTACAGCTGCCTTGCCTCCTTCCCCTCCTAGACCCCCAGACAGTGATGGGAAATCGGGGGGACAGCTGCCTTTCCTGTATCCTTACAGATCCCCTCCCAGATTTTTCTGCAATGCGCATAGAGAAGCTGCCTTATTTAAGAAACTGGCTTGGCTTTGGGGAAAGGGCGACAAGCAGGTTAGCAAGACTGATTTCAGAGACAGAAAGAGAAAATCTATGATTGGGATTTGAAGAAGAGAGGAGAGAGATGAACTAGGGTCCAGTAATGAAAAACAGTGAGTGGAGAGGAAGAAGAAAAAAGAGATGGATCTGATGAGGAAGTGCAGTGTGGAGAGGAGGACTTAATGCTGGATGGGAACAGCAGATCTCCGAGGGTATTGAAACCTGAGGCAAGACTCGGTGTGAAATAATGATACGTAATTTAGCTATCTATCTATACAAGCAGGTTTTTACACAGGTAATAGATTTTTAAGCCCTCATTGTGGTCAACAGCATCTAGAGAGCAGCTCAGCTTACCCTAATCTACAGAATCACAGAATCACAGAAACACTA
>NW_010512611.1:0-8563 GCF_000687285.1 Phaethon lepturus | reverse complement strand
CTCCAGATGTGGCCTCACCAATGCTGAGTAGGGGGGCAGGATCACCTCTCTTGATCTACAGGCAACACTCCTGTTAATGTAACCCAGAATATCATTAGCCTTCTTTGAGGCAAAAGCATGTTGCTGGCTCATGTTGAATTTGGTGTCCACTAGGACCCCCAGGTCCTTTTCTGCCAAGCTGCTTTCCAGCAAACTTACTGAGGTAGCACTCAATCCCCTCATCCAGTTCATCGATAAAGATATTAAAAAAGACCGGCCCCAAAACTGAGCCCTGGGGAACACCGCTTGTGACTGGCCGCCAGCTGGATTTAGCTCTACAACTCTCTGCGCTTGGCTGTCCAGCCAGTTCTTTACCCAGCAAAGAGTATGCCTGTCTAAGCCGTGATCTGCCGGTTTCTCTAGGGAGAATGCTGTGGGAGATGGTGTCAAAGGCTTTACCAAAGTCCAGGTAGACAATATCCACAGCTTTTCCCTCATCCACTAGGTAGATCACCTGGTCATAGAAGGAGATCAGGTTGGATATCTATATGTGGATATTTCATTGAGTAAGGACATGAAACACCAAACTAACACAGCTGTAAGAGACATAATAACCTAAGGGAATTACTATATTACTGTCATGAGGAGAAGGTGACCAAGCTACTTCAGATATATTAGTGTTAACTTCAGATTTTTTTAGAGTATTGCCATTATCAACAAGGAAATTATATGTCAGTTAGGATGACAAATATGTGGTGATAAGCCTTCTTTGAGGCAAAAGCACGTTTCTGGCTCATGCTGAACTTGGTGTCCACTAGGGACCTCAGGTCCTTTTCTGCCAAGCTGCTTTTCAGCAGGGTGGCCCCCAGCATATACTGGTGCATAGGGTTTTTCCTCCCCAGCTGCAGGACTTTGCAGTTCTCATTGAACTTATTGAGGTTCCTGTCAGCCCATTTCTACAATTTTTCAAGGTCCTTCTGGAGGGTATCACAACCCTGTGGTGTGTCAGTCCCTCCTCCCCAGTTTGATGTAATCTGCAAAATTGCTGAGGGTACACTCTGCTCCATCATCCAGATCATTAATGAAGATGTTAAACAGAACTGGACACAGTACTGATTCCTGGGGTACATTGCTAGTCACTGACCTCCAACTTGACTTTGCACTGCTGATCACCACCCTGTGGGCCTGGCCGTTCTGCCAGTTTTTAGCCCACCTCACTGTCAAGTCATACCTCAAAAGCTTCTCTATGAGGATCTTACGACAGTCCTGGTTTCAGCTGGGAAATAGTTAATTTTCTTCCTAGAATCTAGTATGAGGATGTGTTTTGGATTTGGGATGAGAAAATGTTGATAACGTGTTGTTGTTTTAAGTTGTTGCTTACCAGTTAAGGACTGTCCAGCTTCTTACACTGGCCTGCCAGAGAGAAGGCAGGGGATGCACAGGAAGCTGGGAAGGGACACAGGCTGGACAGCTGACCCAGGCTGGCCAAAGGGTTATTTCATACCACGTGGTGACATGCTCAGCATATAAAGCTGGGGGAAGAAGGAAGCAGGGGACGTTCAGAGTTATGGCATTGGTCTTCCCAAGTAACTGTTACATGTGATGGAGCTCTGCTTTCCTGGAGATTGCTGAACACCTGCCTGTCAGTGGGAAATAGTGAATTAATTACTTGTTTTGTTTTGCTTGTGTGGGCAGCTTTTGCTTTCCCTATTAAACTGACTTTATCTCAACCCATGAGTTTTCTCAACTTTTAGTTTTCCGATTCTCTCCCCCATCCCAGCAGTGGGGAGTGAACGAGCAGCTGTGTGGTGATTAGTTGCTGGGTCAGGTTAAACCATGACAGGGAGACAATGTCAAAGACCTTCCTTAAGGCCAGGTACAAAATGTCCAGTGTCTCCCCTCATCTACCAGGCCAGCCTCTTCGTCATAATAGTTTATCAAGTTGGTCAAGTAGGATTTCCCTTGGTGAAGCCAAACTGACTTCTCATGATGATTTTCTTCTCCTTAATGTGCCTGGAAATGGTTTCTAAGATTAGCTGTTCCATCACCTTCCCAGGGACCCAGCTGAGTCTGAAGAGACTGTAGTTCCCTGGTTTCTCCTTCTTGCCTTTCTTGAAAATGGGAGTCACATTTGCCTTCTTCCAATCTTTGAGCACTACCCTCTGTCACCATGATCAATGAAAGATTAGTGAGAATGGCCTTGCAGTGACATCTTCCAGCTCCCTCAACACCTTTGCATGCATCCCATCAAGGCCCATGAACTTATGTATGCCCAGTTTGTGTAAGTATTCCCTGGCTTCTTCCACCAATGGTAGACTTTTCTTGCTCCAGCCTTTCTCCCTGGGATTCCTGAAAGCCAGTATTATTAGTAAAGACTGAGGCAAAGAAGGCATTAATTCATAAGCTAGGCTTAGTATTGTTATTCACAAACACAGTAGTTTGTAAAATCGAGATACAGTCTAAATTGGATTTTTTGGTATTAGGATAATGCAAAAAAAAACCACCCCATAGTGCTAGCTCTGGGTTGTTGTTGTACGTCTCTTAATAATGCACAATATTCATCCACAGAGAAGATAACAGTATAGCTATGTATAGTGCTTCTCAGGTAGCCTCCTCAAGCCCCCTTAATATTCAATGAAGGAAAAAAAATATTTTTTTTTTTTACACAGCCATCTTCAAAATGCAAATGTGTACTTTAGAATGCATTCCAGTTTGGGTTATTACTCAAGCAAAAATCATAATAATCAAATTGAATATAAAATAAAAGCATAGCCATGGACAGTAGGCATTACACTGCATAATATTGAAAGCCTTACACTCCAAGATTCTTAAGTTTTCACAGACTCAGATTCATGGAATGGTTTCGGTTGGAAGAGACATTAAAGATCACTTAGTTCAAACTCCCTTGACATGGGCAGGAACACCTACCAGAAGACCAGGTTGCTCAAAGCCCCATTCAACCTGGCCTTGAACACTTCCAGGGACTGGGCATCTATCACCTCTCTGGGCAACCTGTTCCAGTGTCTCATCACCCTCACAGTGAAGAATTTCATCCTTATATCTAATCTAAATCTACTTTATTTCAGTTTAAAGCCATTACCCTTGTCCTATCACTTCATGCCCTTGTAAAAAGTCTCTCTCCAGTTTTCTTGTAGGTCCCTTCAGGTACTGGAAAGTTTCTATAAGGTGTCCCTGGAGCTTTCTCTTCTCCAGGTTGAACAACCCCATCTCTCTCAGCATGTCCTCATAGGAGAGGTGTTCCATCCCTCTGATCATTTTGATGGCCCTCTTCTGGACCAGCTCCAACAGGTCCATGTCCATCCTGTGATGAGGGCTCCAGAGCTGGAAGCAGGACTCCAGGTGGGGTCTCACCAGAGCAGAGTAGAGGGGCAAAATCACCTCCCTCGACCTTTGGATGCTCCTTTGGATGCAGCCCAGGAGATAGCTGGCCTTCTGGGCTGTGAGTGCACATTGCGAGGTCATGTCCAGCATTTCATCCACTAGTACCCCCAAGTCCTTCTTGTCAGGGCTGCTCTCAATCCCTTCATGCCCCAGCTTGTACTGATACCAAGGGTTGCTCCAACCCAGGTGCAGGACTCTGCCCTTGGCTTTGTTGAACCTCATGAGGTTCACACAGGCCCATTCCTTGTGCCTGTCCAGGTCCCTCTGCATTGCATCCCATCCCTCAGGTGTGTCAACCACAACATTCAGCTTGGTATTGTCTGCAAGCTTGCTGAGGGTGCACTGGATCCCACTGTCTATGTCACTGATGAAGTTATTGAAGAGTACTGGTCCCAATATGGACCCCTGAGGGACACCACTTGTCACCTATCTCCATCTGGACATCGCAGCATTGATCACTACCCTCTGGATATGACCATCCAACCAATCCTTCATCCACCCAACAGTTTACCAACCAAATCCATATCTCTCCAATTGAGAGAGAAGGATGTTGTGGGGGACCGTGTCAAAGGCCTTACAGAGGTACAGCTAGATGACATCCATAGCTCTTCCCTTGTCCAGTGATGTGGTCACTCCATCCTAGAAGGCCACTAGGTTGGTCAGGCAGGACTTGCCCTTGGTGGAGCCATGTTGGCTCTCCCACATCACCTCCCTGGCTTTCATGGGCCTTAGCACAGCTTCTAGGAGGATCTGTTCCATAATCTTTCCAGGCACAGAGGGGAGGCTGATGTGTTGGTACTTCCCAGGGTCCCTCTTGCTACCCTTTTTTGAAAATGTGTGCAATGTTTCCCTTTTTCCAGTCTCCAGGGACTTCACCTGATTGCCATGACTTTTCAAATGTCATGGAGAGTGTCTTGACAACCACATCAGCCAATTCCCTCAGGACTCTAGAGCACATCTTTTCAGGTCCCATAGACTTGTGCATGTTCAGGTTCCACAGGTGGTTTTGAACATCATCTTCTCTTACAGTGGGAGGGACATTGTTCCTCCAGTCCCTGCCTTGCAGTCCATCCACTCAAGAGGTGTGAGAAGAAAGACTGGCAGTGAAGACTGAGGTAAAGAATTCATTGAGTACCTCAGCTTTCTCATCCATTGTTACCAGTCTGCCAGTCTTGCTCATCAAGGGGGGTACAATATGTCATTTATTAGTCATGTACTCATACCCTGGAGTATCAGATAGTTTATAAGAATTTAATAATGTCTTTTACTTGTTTATTTTAATAAAAACGTGACAAATAGTTGAGGTACTCAGCTTAGGAAATTCTGGAAGCTTTTTTCCCTGAAGAAAGGAAAAGGAAACTAAAATTATCTTTGTAACTCTTGTATCACCATGTGATTTCCTTGTGGATTGTTTAATGTAATTTAAAATTTGATAGACTAAATCAATATGAGTAAGGTAAAGAATATAACATAATTTATAGTAAGAATGAATGATGTCAATCTTTTCAAGGAAAAGTAGCTAGATATTTTAATAAAAAATATTTACTAGAGTTTCCTCTTCCACTGTAGACTGAGCAGATTTCTTTGAGTTATAGCACTGATGTAAGGCTTTTTGCTCCAGTATTTATTTTAGGTAATAACTATAGTCTCAAAGAAACAAGTCAGAGAACTTAAATTAGAAATATTACTCAGCTCACATAATAGCATTTTACAGTAATAGTGTACTATCCTAAATGGGCTATACCCCTTACTGAATGTGAGTGTATTTGCACTGCTATTTTAGAAATACCAAATAGCAGCTTCTTCCTCAAATTCCAAAGTGATGGAAGGAAAATATTTTTAAAAGAACTGAAGGTGAGGGGAAAAAAAACCCAAAAATTTGTTTTCTCAGCATTAACATAACTAATATTATGAGAATACTGGACATTGCTACTTGAAGTGAAACTTTCCTGGAGTTTTGTGCAGGACTAAGAAGGAATATATTCCATGGAAGGAACTCATGGTCCCACGCTTTGTGTCAGCAAAATATTTCTTAACTTCCTAATGAAAGTGAGTGTATGCTGAAATGATGCACAAACTCTGTAAATTTACATGAAATACACTGTTGTACCAAGGTTATATTTAATCATGTTGTGCAAAACTATTATGAATTATTAATACTTAACAAAAAAGCAAGTAAAATAAGATCTGCTTCTGTTCCCTATGCTTTCAGAAAAAAATAAATTTACACAGAACCCTTATTATTTATAAATTAAACATATTCCTTTAAAATCAAGGTTAATCATTTAAATCGGTGAATAAACTATAGAAGCCAAATGGAACACTAATTAATATCATATTAAAGAAAAATGAATAGAAATTTAAAATAAGTAGTAAATTTAGGAGCTTTGCTTAGTAAAGAGTGGACATTTTATTGAAATAATTAGCACTGGCGGAAACATCTCCAGCCCTTTACAGGGATGTGCACCTTCTTTAAACAAAAAGTAGCTAATCTTATTTTCCAGGTAATACAAAAATATATCTGCTATTTATTTTGTTAATGTTACAGGATGCATTCTACCACTTGAACCAGTTTTTATTTATTTTCATATTAAACTGTTGATTCCTGGTAGAAAAAGATCAAATGTATGACATACGTGAGAAAAAAGATCATGTACCATAAACAGAAAGTGTAATGTCATAAAAAAGTACAGATTGTGTCAGAATTATGGCACAAAAACCTCTAAACATCTGCATAATCTGTTATAATATCTGAGATCTGCTGGTTCTAGAAATGTTGGTGATGAAGGCATAGAGAAATAACTGATCTCTCATTGCTGACTCTGCCCCTTCTCATACACTAAATTACATTAAAGCTGCAACTATGCAATATAATTTTGTGAAAGCTATTTTGGATGGAGGTGGTATGAATATAGAAGACAGCCACTTACGGAAAATAGTGAAAACAGATTTAGTATAGACTTCAGCATCACTATTAACATGATGACAAAGGTAAATAACCCAAGGTGAAGTAAGTACTGTGGAAATAGTGGCAGCTTACTCAAGGAAGCAGTAAAACCTTCTGTTGTTCCTATCCTAAATGTTATTTTCAGATTTTGATGCAACAAAGCCATGTTTATTACAAACTTTCTAAGTGTTTAGATTTTGCTTAAAACTAGAAAATAAGGAAGAGGAAGCCATAAACTGGGTGAACTTGTTTACTGCACATTCATATCTCAGTGTATTGGGTTTGTGTGGCAAGGTTTTGGCAGCAATGGGGATCACAGGGGTGGCTTCTGTGAGAAGTTGCTAGAAGCTTCCCCTGTGTTCCATAGAGCCAGTGACAGCGGGCCCCAAGATGGATCCACCACTAGCCAACGCCGAGCCCATCAGAGACAGTGGCAGCGCCTCTGAGATATTTAAGAAAAGGAAAAACCCCAGCATGCAGCATTTGCAGCTGAAGATAGGAGAGAGAATATGTGAGAGAAACAATTCTGCAGACACCAAGGTCAGTGAAGAAGGAGGAGGAGGAGGAGGAGGTGCTCCAGGCGCCGGACCAGAGATTCCCCTGCAGCCCATGGTGAAGACCATGGTGAGGCAGGCTGTCCCCCTGCAGCCCATGGAGCTCCATGGTGGAACAGATATCCACCTGCAGCCCACGGAGGACCCTATGCTGGAGCATGTGGATGCACTGGAATGAGGCTGTGAACCCATGGAGAATGTGCCCTGAAGCAGGTTCCTGGCAGGATCTGTGGACTCATGAATAGAGGAGCCCATGCTAAAGCAGGTTTGCTGGCAGGACTTGTGACCCTGTGTGGCAGACCTATACTGGAGCAGTCTGTTCCTGAAGCACTGCGCCCCATGGAAGGGACCCAGGCTGAAGCAGTTTATAAAGAACTGCACCCTGTGGGAGGAGTTCATGGAGGACTGTCTCCTGTGGGAGGAACCCCATGCTGGAGCAGGGAAGAGTGTGAGGAGTCCTCCCCCTGAGGAGGAAGGAGTGGTTTTTTTTCCCCCTGAGGAGGAAGGAGTGCCAGACACAACGTGTGATGAACTGACTGCAGCCCCCATTCCCTGTCACCCTGTGCCACTTGGGGGGGAAGGCTGGATCCATGGGCTGAGGTCACCTGTATGAGGTTTAATATAGGCCAAGTGACAGGTCCTGCACTTCCGTCACAACAACCCCATGCAACGCTGCAGGCTTGGCGAGGAGTATCTGGAGAGCTGCCTGGCAGAAAAGCACCTGGGGGTTCTGGTTGGCAGCCATCTGAACATGAGCCGGCAGTGTGCCCAGGTGGCCAAGAAGGCCAACAGCATCCTGGCCTGTATCAGAAACAGTGTGGCCAGCAGGAGTAGGGAACTGAACGTGCCCCTGTACTCAGCACTGGTGAGGCCGCAGCTTGAATCCTGTGTTCAGTTTTGGGCCCCTCACTACAAGGAGGGCATTGAGTTGATGGAACATGTCCAGAGAAGAGCAACGAAGCTGGTGAAGGGTGTGGAGATCAAGTCTTATGAGGAGTAGCTGAGGGAACTGGCCGTGTGGCCAGCAGGAGTAGGGAACTGAACGTGCCCCTGTACTCAGCACTGGTGAGGCCGCAGCTTGAATCCTGTGTTCAGTTTTGGGCCCCTCACTACAAGGAGGGCATTGAGTTGATGGAACATGTCCAGAGAAGAGCAACGAAGCTGGTGAAGGGTGTGGAGATCAAGTCTTATGAGGAGTAGCTGAGGGAACTGGCCTTGTTTAGCCTGGAGGAGGCTAAGGGGAGACCTCATCACTCTCTATAACTACCTGGAAGAGGGTTGTGGCGATGTGGGTGTTGGTCTCTTCTCCCAAGTAACTAGCAATAGGATGAGAGGAAAGGGCCTCAAGTTGCACCAGGTGTTATTTAGATTGGATATTAGGAGAAAATTCTTTACAGAGAGAGAGTGGGCAAACATTGGAGCAGGCTGCCCAGGGGGGTGGTGGAGTCACCATCACTGGAAATATTCAAAAAAGGTGTGGATGTGGCACTTCAGGACATGGTATACTGGGCGTGGTGGTGTCAGGTTGATGGTTGGACTTGGTGATCTTAAAGGTCTTTTCCAACCTTAATGATTCTGTGCTTTATAAGACCAAAAACCAGCATTAGCAAGAGGGAATTTTACTCCTGAATTTACTGTTGAATTTACTACTGAATTTTACTATTTGAATTTATTATTTTTT
>NW_010512610.1:0-6942 GCF_000687285.1 Phaethon lepturus | reverse complement strand
AGGTCAAAGAAAGCATACCCCCCTTGATAAGCAGTGCTGGCAGACTGGTAACAATGGACAAGGAGTAGGCTGAGGTACTCCGGACTCGCCAACCTAGTGGCCTGCTGTGATGGAGCGACCACATCAGTGGACAAAGGAAGAGCTACTGATGTCGTCTATCTGGACTTCTGTAAGGCCTTTGACACGGTCCCCCACAACATCCTTCTCTCTACATCGGAGAGAGACAGATTTAATGGGTGGACTGTTGCGTGGATGAGGAATTGGTTGGATGGTTGCATCCAGAAGTTAGTCGTCAATGGCTTAATGTCCACATGGAGATCTGTGATGAGCAGTGTCTCTCAGGGATCTGTATTACGACCAGTACTCTCTAATATCTTCATCAATGACACAGACAGTGTCATTGCATCCTCAGCAAGTTTGCAGATGACACCAACACTTGAGGGAGGGGATGCCATCCCGAGGGACCTGGACAAGCTCAGGAATGGGCCTGTGTGAACCTCATGAGGTTCAACAAGGCCAACGGCAGGGTCCTGCACCTGGGTCAGAGCAACCCCCAGTACCAGCACAGGCTGGGGGATGGAGTGACTGAGAGCAGCCCTGCCAAGAAGGACTTAGGGGTCCTGGTGGATGAAAAGGTGGACAGGAGCCAGCAATGTGTGCTCGCAGCCCAGAAGGCCAACCGTGTCCTGGGCTGCCCCCGAAGCCGCGTGGCCAGCAGGGCGAGGGAGGGGATTCTGCCCCTCTGCCCCGCTCAGGGGAGACCCCCCTGCAGTGCTGCGTCCAGCTCTGGAGCCCTTGGCACAGCAGAGACATGGACCTGTTGGAGCGGGGCCAGAGGAGGCCCCAGCAACGCTCCAAGGCTGGAACAGCTCTGCTGGGAGGACAGGCTGGGAGAGCTGGGAGGCTCAGCCTGGAGGAGAGAAGGCTCCGGGGAGACCCTATTGCAGCCTGCCAGGACTTGCAAGGGGCTGATAAGAAAGATGGGGATAGATTTCTTGGCAGGGCCTGTTGAGATAGGACAAGGGGGAATGGTTTTAAACTAAAAGAGGGGAGATTCAGATAAGATCCAAGGAAGAAATTTTTGACAATGAAGGTGGTGAAACCCTGGCCCAGGTTGCCCAGAGAGATGGTGGATGCCCCATCCCTGGGAACATCCCAGGTCAGGTTGGACATGGCTCTGAGCACCCTGATCTAGTTGAAGATGACCCTGCTCATGGCAGGGGGTTGGACTACATGACCTTTAAAAGTCCCTTCCTACACAAACTATTCTGTGATTCTGATTGTGCTGAAGACTATATTCTGTGGGGCCTCACAAGAAGATAAAACTTGGGCCTTGAAAGATTTAACAGCCACGACACCCCAAACCTCTGAGTGAAAATCAACTGTGATATCATAGATCACAAAGCCATAGCAGTTTGTTTAAGTGAACGAAAACAACATCTGCTGTTTGATTTCACTTCCATGGCGCGCTTCTCTGCCGCTTGCCGAGGCATCTAGACAATTCAGTTGAGCTGATTCTTATTAGAAACTGCACTCACCTGCTCGAACGAGGCACAAGCAATACCAACTGGCAACACTCATCTGGTTTTCACTCTGCTACTTGTAAAGAAAGCCATGAACTTCCACGCTGCTGCTTTATGGAGGCGGCATTAAACTGCACCCATTTGCAGAAGCCAGATCGGCAGGTACCGCATGCCATGAACAAAAGTGCATTGCCAACCTTCTTTCTAAATTTCTGTTATTAAATTGAAAAAATAAATAAAAATGGTTTGCTTCTCCGATTTTCCAAGCTATTTACTCATGCACTGGTCAGCACGTTGCATACAGTTAGTTCTCTCTGCTTATATCAGTCATTTCCACAACTATGAAAAGGACTTGGGGGGGAAAAAGAAAAACCCAAAGGAAAAAAAAAAGATAAAGGCATCAGTTTTCATTCATGAGCAAAATATCACCTGGAGCAACTCAGAGTTTATATATTTTGTATTTTTTTTCTTAAGTCTACAAGATTTCAAACCTGGAAAAAAAAAAAAATCTGTATCCCTTGGGTGGAATGCAGGGAATATCTGTAGAAATGCACCCTGCAGCTCTCTTCCTGAGTGTAATAACCCACAGAGCAGGCTCTGCAGCTTGGCTGCCGCTGTCTGGGGCCAGCACTAGACCTGGCAGTCTGTAGCAGGAAGAGAACACTGGAAATTCTGTCCAAGAACAATCAAGTCTAATGAGAATCACACAAATATACCCTTTCTTACACAGCAAACCTTGTTAAGTACTTGTAGAGTAAGAAAACATCCATTTTACCTAGAAGAAATGTTAATTCCACTCTGACAATAACAATCAGTTCTTTGGGTCATTTCAGCTCCCTGTTGTAGGTGATCCATTTGATATCAGAGAAAGTAGAATCTGCAGATCCTATTTCTCAAAGATATGTAAGTAATTTTTCAAGTATCCCTAGGTTTCCTCATTGTAAGGCCAAAACACCCATTAGAAGGGATCACAGTAGCCTGCTTTCCAGTTGCGAAGCAGGTGTCTGTCTGAATAAACAAATGGTGTTGACCAGGGATGACGAAGAAAACCTGATAAACAAATGACAAATCTAATACAGAAATACTCTGTCCCAAGACTGACAGCGTCCAGACT
This sequence comes from Phaethon lepturus, assembly GCF_000687285.1. NCBI lineage: Eukaryota > Metazoa > Chordata > Aves > Phaethontiformes > Phaethontidae > Phaethon > Phaethon lepturus. The sequence continues at coordinate 4,305 of NW_010512610.1, read as the reverse complement.
ATTTGTAATGCTCAACTAGGCTACATAGCTCTACAGGACTTCTTCTTTGATCTAATACTGCATCTGATTCCTAGATGCTGGATCTTGTCCAAATGAAATTCCTTATCCAACTGGAACTAGCAATTACTAAAAATTCAGCCTACAGGGTAGTAGCATCTTGAGTTTGCGCTGCAAATAATGAGCTCATTAAAGCACTGTATAAATCAGAGAGCTTCCAGGGTCATGTTTTATGACCATAAAGTTGACACCTCAAAATCCTACTAGTTGGAATTCATAGAAAACACACTCTGGTGTCTATGCCATACCAGCATGATTCACAAAAAAACAGATGTGAAGGAAGAAACTAAGAGAGAGGCACAGCTGGTATGAGTCCTGGCTTTACTCACCTCATGTTCTTAGGTAGAGAGATGTTCAGCTCACCCTCAACAGCACATCTTTTTCTAATTCTCCTTGTCTGCTTTCCTGCCTAAAGAAGAGCGAGCCTTGCCTTCTCCTCAAACCTAAAGTCTAGTCTCAGACTAACATCCTGAACCCTGTCCAGCTGAACCAGCCCATGCTCTTGTCTCCTTCTCCTCTGCTTAGAGAGAAGAATCAGGGCAACGTTGCCTGGACTAAGCTACAAGGGAAAATACCCTCTTGCTCACAAAGCCAGCTGGAGATCCTTCAAGAGACACACAGTCTGCACACATCATTCCAGGGTCACTCAAAGAACACTGGATTTGGAAAACGAGTCCAAAGGAACCAAGGAATAATGCAAATAAAATAAAATAAAACAAAACAAAACCCCAGGACACAGCTGGAAAACAGATATGCTGCTGGATGCTAATCTCAATTTTGAAATAAAGTTTGGAATTTCCCTCAGGAAAGCTCTGCAACACGGCGGGCAGGTTGAGTCACCAGTTGCTGGAAAGGCAAAGAACTGGAGAGGAACCCCGTAAGGCTGGGGGTGGGCACAAAGGGTGCATCTCCCCACCGGGACTGACCGAGAAGGCTACTTCTGCCTCCCAAATTCCAGACATACTGAAGTACAGGCTCTGCCAGAGGTCAATGGACTTTACTGTAAAGGAGATAATGACCCTGCAGATGCTGACTGCACTGATCACTTAGAAAATGTCAGTTTTTCAGTCACTGATGACAGTGCATACACAGCATATTTCTTCAAGGAACTTAATTTTTAAAAACAGATAGGAAAAAATATCCTGGTCAGACACTTCAGTTTTTTGAGCTAGCACAAAACCCCCAAGTATTTTACATTTGTATTTTCCAAGTGCACAAAGGGGTCTGTGACTGAAACCTTAAATCTAAATGGTGCTGTGAAATATGTTCATCTGATTCGTGTGATGAAGTATAATCTTCTGTACTTTTATGGATTTCTCCTGCACCATAAAAAGGGGTATTTTACAGGAGAAAGTTAAACTACTTTGCTGGTATATCAGCTCAAACCAGTTTGACCACTGACCTCATAGTATTGTGTAAAGAGAAACTTGTGAAGTGCATGCATAAGGTTTGGGGTCATCCTGGGGGCGCGCCGAGGAAGATTCGAGTAGACTCTAGAAGGAGAAGAGGGCATGCACCGAAGAAGACACGCCTGTTCATGAATATGTATTAACAGACAGGATATAAACCAGGAACAGGACCTGTACCATGTGTGTCTTGGTGGAGCGGAGACTCCCGGCGCACCCAGCGCTGTTTGCTTGCCTCTATTCGCTTAATAAATTGTAAATTTGAATTGGAATCCTGTTTGGGACTAAATCATTTATCACAGTGCCCAGCAAAATCACTGGGACTCTACCCAGAGCTTGCCTATATGAGAATATTCAGATCAATTAATTGTAAAAGATCGACACTAAAGCTTGCTCTCTTTTTTTTTAGTTATAACATTCTGTAGTAATTCTTCTCTTCCTGACACCTTCCTTCCTTCTTTGCAGTATTTCCACAACCACAAAATAACCAAGCACCCTTAACTCATGCAGCAGCTCAGCTTCTCTGCTAACGGCCTGAAGAACGGCTGTAATTCATGAGGCAGGTGTAAAGAGCCCCACACCTAGAAAACTCAAAGCAATCAAAGGCAGGTAGCTTTTCCCTGATAATCACTTGCAAGTAGGTTGCCTTAGGTTGCCTTCTAGCATGTATCAAAAAAATGAAATTTATGATATTTTGAATTAAAAGAACTCTTTGCATTTCCTTAACCTTTCATGATCCATGAACCTTCCTGTGATTCTCTTTAGGCTTCTGAGATAGTCAGAGAACAGTCAAGTGTGTTAACACTTGCATGCGTTGCAAGATAAAATGACCATGTACTGCTGAGCTGTTAGGACTGGAGACAACTCCCAGAGTTCCTTTGAATGCTTTTGCAGCAATTATTAAATCTTTCTTTTGTTTAAAAACCATCTTCTCTACTGATCTGTGAAAGGCTCCAGCAAATATGGAAAATGCATTATATAAATAGCAGTTTCATACACACACACAAAAAGACACAACAAATGCCAGACTGAAGACATTGTTGTCTTTCAATTATGACAACAGTTGTTTTTATCTGTGACTAAAGGCTCATTTAAAGGCATTTAAAAGTCAGCAGTGTTCCTTTACCATAATTTATTTTGCATTAATCTTCCTATTTCTAGCTACAAATATATATTCTGCAAATTTGTATCATGCAGTTCATAAGCCGCTTTGCCTTAGTTTGCACATAAGCAAAATTAAATTGTACAAATGCCACTGCTCTGTTACCATTTGGAGTGGCAGATGTCCAACTGCCAGCTGTACAAGTTCTGCATACGAAGCACTAATTATAGAGTAATCAAATGCTTTGTTAAACCATATTTAAGAATTTTATTGTCACTTAGTAACTACACAAGTATTGGTAGATATACACATGCACGGTCCAATACCACAGCGTCCATCAAGTTTTAAGCATGTGATGGATAAATGAGAACTGTTGATTGGACAAACGTAGACTTTCCAAAAGCCTTTGACCCTGTCTTTCCATGAAAGCTCTTGGGAAAAAAGAAAATTAAGCTGTCATGAGATGAACGGTAGAGTTGCATCATGAATTAAAAAGTGGCAGAGACACAAAAAAAAAAAAAAAAAGGAAGAATTAAAAAAAACCCAAACCAAATCATTAATTGTGGCAAAATGCATCAAAACAGTGCCACAAGATTATCTTCAGGCTTAAGTCAAGTATATACATTTACAACCTGGGAAGGGAAATAAATTAATGTAACAGTATTTGGCACTGACTCAAAATCACTTAAAATCATTCAAGAAATAAGAAAGCATGACAGCAGAGACCATCCATCTGGCTTATGAGTTTATTTCCGCTATATTATTCTTTGAGGAAAGGAACCCCTCTATCAACTTTTTGTCTGCAGCACAAAAAGCAAGTTAGAAGCATTCATCTTAAAAAGCATCCCACCATTCTGTACACTCCACTTGACTTTATAGACACCATCAATTCACTTAACGTTCCCTTTACCTTTTCTTCTGCACTGCCCCCCAAGTTGAGGGAGCTCCCTCAAGGAGCCTGATAAATTTAAAAAGGAAACCTGTGATGCGGCTTCCTGCAATTAGGTCATTAAAGTTACACACTCCAATCCTTTTCAGTCTTAAAAGTCTGGAAGGCTGTGGCATCTCTTCTCTTAAATCGCACTTTAGAACTCATCTGTGTCATGATGTCTTTAAATAATTCAGCAGTTGGGCTGATCACACCCTATTAATCCTGATGATTCTTCCTTCACCTGCCACTTTATTATTGAAAGAACAAAGCTCTTCAAGCCAGAGTTGTCTTCATTTTATTTTTTTAACTCCCATGGATAGTACCTAGCCCAACAGTCTCTGGCTGCTTTCCAAAGCCGCTGGCAAAGGAGGCAAAATACAGCAGGATGCCCAAGAGAACCAGGCCACAATACATAGGTGGCAGTCAAAATTCAATATCAATGATACTATTCTAACTTTAAGTAAATTTTGCAAGTTGTTAAGTTCCAAAGTAATGATCTCCATGAAAAAGAGAGATCGGTGCATCTTTGACAGCTGTCTCTTTTGAGCAAAGCTTTAAAAAAAACCCAAAAAAACAGTAATTTTGTGTCACTGTTCACAATGCAGAAAATGCTTGGATGGCAGTCTATGCGTTAATGAGATATCTCACATCTAATAACACAGGGAACAGTCATCTCAATCTCTTCTCTCTTGTCTGAAGTAAAAACAGGAAAGATTTAAGGAAGAGCAGAAAAAGGGGCTATACACATGGGCAGATTCTCATGATCTTTTTTTTTCTTCTAAATAAGGAAAGTACAATTACAAATCACA
>NW_010512609.1:389-27870 GCF_000687285.1 Phaethon lepturus | reverse complement strand
CCCGGGGCACGGCGGGACGGGCGCAGCGCTGGCGCCCGCGCGTCCTGACAGGAGCTGGGCGGGTTTACGTATGTCCACGCGCACAGGCGCTGTGTCCTGGTGGCACAACATTAATTGTGCTTTTTTGCAAATTGCTTTGAAGCGGCCGCTGCTGACCTCGGCACGTGAGGAGCTGCGGTAGGGCAGATGACCGCCTTCATGCCGCGGGTGAGTAATAACCGGCGCCGGAGGGTGTCGAACGCAGGCCCGGGGCCTGGACCGGGCAGCGGTTCTGCTGCCAGGGTTTGGGCAGGTACTGGGAAACCTTTCTGCTGTATAGCAAAGACCCTATCTCTGAGCTGAGGTTTGGTTTTAGCTATTTTACTGCTGTTGCGTGTGCAGAATATGCAGTGCTTCAAAGCTAGCAATGTGAATAACCTGTTTGCCTGATGCAAATGGTTACAGGTTGTGTGAAATCAGGTGAAGAAAGTACTTAATAAACATGTAGTAATGTGTAACATTGTAAGGGCATGACTACATGTACTATTTAATGTATAAAAACATTCAAAGCCCTATCCTTAAAAGTAGAATTCCTTGCAGAAACTTACTATCTTACACGCATCCAAATAAAAAAAATCACACCAGAGGTATGAGTATCTTAGGTTTTGTACAAATGATCAAACCTGTATCCTTTATCGACCAAGGACCTGTATAAAAAGGAATTTAGATAATGTTTTGGAACACTAGGGGTTTTCACACTGTCCACGTAGTCGATGTTGCAAGCTCTCTGAAGTTAATAGGTTTTTCTGTATTGTATGCATCTGGCACAGTATCCTTATCTACTGATCCAGATGGAACAGGCTACCTCACTCAAAAAAAGCTGTAAAAAATCTGACTGACAATTCATAATATAACCATATCAGACCATGTTCTTGTTTGTAAAACAACCAACCTACTCCCTCAAAAAAAACAGTAAATGTTTCTGCTCCAGAAAACACTCAAATACCTGATACAAAGAAAAGAATAGCCTGCTTTTGCTTTTTTTCTAATGGTGCTGGCATATGCATATATGTTTAGGGAAGCACGACTAGCTTCCCTTTCCCTAAACTTTATTTTCTTTTGAATTACCAAATACCACTAAAGTCATTCTGAGCTGTCACTGCAAAAAGGTACGATTGTGTTGCTCTCAAACAAGCCATGTAAGAAGTTTTTTAAAAAGGGAACAACTGACAATACCAAACAAACCCCTCATCAAAGCTTTCAGGCCACAGCTGATCAGCCTGAACTGACTCATTGATCCTCTCTATGAAGAAAAAAGTCTGTCTTGCTTAACTCCTGGTTACAACTCCTTACATAAAAAGACATGATTAATTATGAGCATAAAACATGCCTAAGACCAGCTCTATGTACAATTCTGTGTTGGTGGGGAATAGTTTTGTGGTAACAAGTTTGACAAATTTAAAGTCCATGAATTAGAGTGATGCAGAAATGAATGATCTGGAACACGGATTAAAGCAAATCACTAGTTTGAACATGAAGTTAAATGCCGCATAGTGCTATCCAGCAAGTGTTGCTAGTGACATAGGAAATGGAGAACTATTACCTTTTTTTTTTTAACATGTGCTTTATTATTTGGAAGTCTCATACATCTGAAGTACCATTATAAGGAGCACCTGTAGGAAAATCAAACCTAGAAGCATGCATTTGAAAGTAAGGATTGTCTGTTATTAATTAAATATTTCAAAGACATTGAAAATAAGCCTCTTTTCTTAGCTTTACAGGATTGTTCCACAAAAATGCACATTAACCTTATCACAGTACATACAAATATTGTGGTTGGACAATAGAAAACACCACCCTTCCATATGAGATGCCTCAAGAACAAATTGTTATCCCTTACAATGTCAGAAACATAAAAGGCACTATAATAGAATGTTTAGAAAAAACTCAAGTTTATGCCATTATATTTTCATTTAAAAGTGTAAGAATTGCTGTTCTGACTTAAAACAAAAAGCCTTTCACACCTGTAAATTCTCATTAGAAACTTGTAAACCTTTACATTTTTTCCAGAAGTATCAGGTGCAAATGCAAGGCAAATATAAAATCTATTGACATATTAGGTTACAAATGCTACCCCATGAAAAAGCTGTAGTTACAAAAATGTAAAAAAATATTCTAACTCCCATTGTTAGATCTTAGCTTCAATCTACACTGCATTACGAGTCCAAAGCCAGATCTGATTTGGACGCATTCCTAGAATAGGAGAGTGCTGTTTGTCTTATTTTTACATCAATATTCTGACCTCTTACTATGGTTTTGCTTTCTGTAGTTGTTTTATTGGTGCATATTAAGGATGCCAAGTGAAGAGTGCTAACAGATAAAAGGTTGTATTTATCAATGGATAGTAGCAATGTAAGTGTTCCCAGTCTGCCGTCGTCCAAGAGGTACACTTCTCCAAGGATAAAAGTATACTTTTTTTCTCCAGCCTCCATAGTAACTTTGTGTAGCAGCGTGCCATTCTCATATATGAACCTGTGACCACTGGCAGGTGATTGAGAAGTACTGAATTCTTCTTCACAGACTTCAGTAAGGAACTGTGAGATGTACACCAACTGCTAATGCTATGTCATAGACTAGTAGCTGCTGTTGCAAGGACAATATTGGCAACGTGTCTTGTCTTCCACACATAATAGATTGGCACATGCTTTAACCATATGGTGATTCTCCAGCCTTTGGCTTTAGTAACCTGGATCAGCATAGGATGTTGAAACAGCTACAAAGGCAGCCTAATGAAGTACTAGTAGACGTTAAAATGAGTTTATTCTAAGTAACAACTTAAAATTAATGACTAGATTAAATGAGATATTCTTAATGAATAAATTTTGTAAATGCCAAGCCTAAGCCTGGCAAATGCTAATGGTTTCATGGATGAATACTGAAAGCTATGTTCCTTCAGTCCTTTATCAGTGCTAGCAGAAGGTGTCCAGCTTCCAGCTCTAGAGAAACAGAAGCCTCCTTTTGTTGTGCAGGGAAACTGGCACAGATTAGTAGAGTAGTACAGCTGTACTCCTAGATAGTGGCCTGGTTTAGGTGGGTTTTAATAAGCATTCAGGATCATTCAGACAGCAGTATGACTGTAGAAGATTTAAGAGTGAGCTGTACTATCATTATTTGGTGCAAGACATTTTCCTTTAAATACCTTTTTCCTTCATTGGAAACCACCCCTAGCATTTCTCCTGGTAACACTTGTTAGTCCTTGCCAGTTCAAGCTGGATTTTGACCAGCTAACGGGTCTGTCAGTCATGTGGTTCCAAACAAATGTTCTCCACAGATAAAGCGATTCTGAAATAGCGTTGTATTCTACACTACTTGAAAGGATTGACAGTACTCACATCTGCTTTGAAACAGTAACTTACTATGTTCCATGTATAAAAGATGTGTGTTAAGAGGAGACTCCTGGAGTTGTTTTAAGAGGAAGTGTTCAGTGCTCTTATGCTGGGATAAGGTGTTGAAAAGCATATGAATAAGAAGCTAATATTCCTCATTACGTTTCCGTTTCATAAAAATAGGGTTCAAGCAGACACCATGTTCTGCATACTCCTCTGATCAAAACTGTATATTCCAGTCAGATTACACTGTGATGGCAGGATTTCTTTTTAACAGGAGTTCAAAGGGATCTCCACACATCTGCCAAAGATTTTTTTTTTTTTTAAATAAGCACACTGTACCTACATGCTTAATCAGATTTGGAGAATGCTTCATATTTAACAACAACAAAAAAAATTAAACAATATCTATAATGTAAGCTTTTGAATTTTTGTTTAGTAGAATTTTAAGATGGGAAACCTGTTCCTAGCTAAACAATTACTCTTGTAATTTCTCTTTTGTAAAAAAAACAACCACACAACAGTAACAATTTTAATGAGCAACTCCCTTCCCCAACCTATTGAGTCAAAAGTTCACAAATGTAACTTCCAATCAAGGCACAAAATCATTTACTGACTCTTTCGTCTCACCTCTTTCTTCACATTCTCCCTTTCCCCTTAAAAAAAAAAAAGGTTGGTGTAACAATGTCTTCCATACCAGACATTAAATTTAATAGTCCAATAAGTTGAGCAGTATCTGAGATTGGTTCTATCTCTTTTGAATTTAGTTAAATTAGATCAACAGCACATTCTCAGCACATCTTTGTTCATTTTCTGCATTCGCCTTCAAGGGGAGGGGATGAAGGGAAAAAGCCACGGTAGTTTCATGCATATTTTTCAAGAAACTTTATATGGAAGTCTTTCACTTTCTCCAGTAGGATCTTCAGCTTCTCTACTGGAGGAAGAATGGTCATTCTGAAAAATAATATTTAAAGGAAGAAAAAAAACAACCCACATTATCTTCGAAACAAACTAAACTGTGATCTTTGCACAGATCTTCATTAATCTCAGGGCACAGCTAATAATGTTTTAATGTGATTCTCTTATTTTCAGCATTTATGCTTTAATTGAACTATATTATAGAGCAATTTGTTTTGTAAAATATGCCAAATTATACCCAGTTTTTTGAGCTTTAGGGGTGGGCACTTACGACTGAATGTACACTTCGTTTTGAATTGAAAACTTAATTCAGAAGCATTAAAACAATGCAACATCCCACACTGCAGTTTTTAGTCCCTTTTTTCCTTCTTCTGCATAATCTGAAAATCACACTGAGTATGTATGCAAGACATGCGGAACAAAATGTTTTTTTTCCACACTGGTACAGGAATGGACTCACACTAGCTTTTTCCTGGAGCTGTGCACACCCAGATATCTAACCCAGCTATCTGTGTTGCAGAACTATCATGGCTAAAGGCACCCTCTGTTCTAAATTGCATGATGAATTCTAGCTATCAGTGGCTCAGCTGGACTAAAGTGCTGTTTATTGGAAGTAAAAGCAATAGAGTTTATGGTCACAGTTTTGGTATTAGAAGATTTAGTCCAACATCTTGTTTTGGTACAGTGAAGAGTTACTCAGCATGTTTAAGGGATTTCTAGGGAAGATACTGCATCTTTCATGCAGATTCTCCATATGGAAACACTGTTTAATCCGCCCTCCCCTCAGAAGAAAGCAGGGCAATTTTTGTAATGCCTTAGCCAACTTTAAGATTAGAGTACAAGCTATTATTATGGTTTGTATTTGTGGAGAAGGCATTTCAAATGTCAGTGTATAAAAATAGAATAAAATTATGTCAGTAAGCTGTGAAAACACCGTAAAAACTGGAATAGCTCATCTGGCAGACTGGGTCTTTGACCTAGCTGTCAGTCCACAGAAAATGTCCAGTAGAAAATAAGACAACATAAACTGAAACAAAAAGGTTTATATTTAATCAGAAAATAAAGTACTAGGATGGTACTTAGCTTATTACAGTTAATGTGATTTTAAACAAATGACACTGTACCTGAAATGGTAGCTTCCTTCTCTTTGGCCAAATCCACTTCCAGGTACAACACATATTCCGGTCTCTTCCAGAAGTTTCATGCAATAGAACATATCAGGTGCCATTTTATGAGCCTAGGGGAATGGATGCTTTGGAATTACTGAAGTAAAAATATTCCAAACATATAAAAGTTCATGATTGCTTTTCTTCCTGAAATTTTATCTTACGTTATTAGTTTCCTACTCTATTTACTAAAGAAGATAAAGAACAAGTGCTAATGTGACAGTTCACACTGTGAATTAAATCACAGTACTTCATGGAGGAACAAGGCTGAAGAACCTACACAAAACACTTGCTTCAAAAGAAAGGTTTTGGGTATTTTTGTTTTTCTCCTTGACTTGCTTGTAACTTTTTGTCAAAAGTCTTACAGTTGTACTTACAAAAATCTAAGCCACTGACATTTGACAAGATGAAATTAATTTGAGAGCTGTGTGTTCCAGTTCCGTTGGCAGTTACTATTTTTTCCCCATGAATTATCTGCTGACTAGAAAGTCCCCTGATTAATAACTGTGGAAGTTCTTAAATACATGCAGGTTATATGCCTAATCAAATCATCAGCTGAGAAACAGCCCTATTTTTCTCCTCAGCTGTGCTGATAAAATTCCCTTTAAAAAACGAATATTACACATCAGGTAATAGAGCTCTAGTTAGGAACAAAAAGACTTGTCATTTAGTAATATAGTTTACTGACCCAAATACAAAAAGGTATTGTATAGAAGTAAAATTTGCAAGGAAACCACCCTCCCTCTTCCCCACACTTGCTGAATGGGGCTTCTTTTGCAGGTTCAGTAGTACGCTGCCATTCACGATCCCCGCTGCACGTGCTGGCCTGCCTAACCCAGGCATGGGCAGCAATTTGGAATTTGCACAGGTCCAGCTACTTGCCCACCCTATGACTTAACCTATTTAACATGAACGTCCTTGGGTACCATTCTCAACCTGGAAGCCCTACCACTGTGATGAAATGTTCTGTTTTGTTTTCCTCTCTTAAAATAAAGGTCATGTTATATTTAAGATCATCCATAGTCAATAGGTACTGCTTTTGTAACTACATGAGCTTACTGTCTCTCTGGAATAAAAATGAATCATTAGAAGTGGCAGGCACAGGTGTGTGAAGGTTAAGATGGATTGGGGTAAAAATGACTGACCGACCTTTGCTTCCTCAATGGCTTTGGAAGGAATAAAGATCCGTGGGAAAGCATACATAGCTCCTTGAAGTGGATTGCAGTGAATTCCTGGTACCTTGTTAAACATGTCTTCTGTTAGTTTGGCTTTTTTGGCAAGATTGTTCAAAACAGACTCCTTCTCCTGTTTAAAAGGAAGGTGTTCAGTTTGACATATTTGAAGTGGCAATAAAAACGCTTGAGAAAACTATGATGCTTCAAGAAGCACTTTGGGGTTTTGCTGAGCTATTAGAGCAAATGATGTTCCTACTTCCAGTTGTACTCTTCAAGACAGCAGTGCAAAAAGGCATTAACAGGATACAACTACAGAGTGTTGTAGATGGACAATAACCTGCAGGAGTTTCTATCTGCATGCCCTCTTCTTACATTCTTCCTTCTGAGCATCTGCTCTTGGCTATTTTTAGAGACTGTTAGCTGAACCTTTGTTCTGACTCAAGACTATAATTGCTTTAAGCCAGATTCAGTTTCATTTTCACAAGTGAGAAACTATATGTATACTTTTAATACAGAATACCATGTTGTTCAGTATATAGAGGCACTGGATACCTGAGAACAAGGCTGATTTTACAACTCTATTTGAACTTACCTTCCAGTTTGGATTTTAGTAAAAGCAAATCTTAAGTAGTAATTCTTTTGTCATGATAAACACAGGAGAAAAGTGGAATTTATCAGCAAGAAAGCTGATTTGATAACACCTTCTTAGCTTTTTTTTGGCTCCTAAACAAAGGAACCATAAAAGGAATAAAAAATATTTTTAAAGGCAGTCATATTGAGTTAATTTAAAATACCCTGCATGGTTCTGTAAATTGGTGTTATTACAGGATTGTCCAAGAAGAAAGGAAAGAAGTCTGGTCTCTGTGCATATTTTGAGTTCACAATACTTAGGATAGGTTTAGGAAATGCACAAAAGAACAAGCATGTTATGGCTGACCTTTATGAACTGTGAATAAGATTCTTCTCCAGGTATCGGAGGATTCACTACAATATCCATTGCTGCTTGTCCTGAGACTGGAGGACAGAGGCGAACAGAAAGCAGCTTAACAAGCTGTCCTTTAATTTCTGGGTGCAAGTTAATGACCTCCATGTAACCTCCTCTGTAGCCACATCTGTGATTAAAGTGAACAGAAAAGATAGTGTAGAAATACCTCAAGTGTATAAATACCGGAAAAGCAATGAAAATAACTGCAGCAGTGGAAAGACAACTAATGAGGATGTTACAATATGTAACACAGGTTGTTGAAACAGCTGATCATGTTTTGAGATGGAACTAAATGGTATGTCATAAAGGCTTAGTACCCCATACAGAGAAAATCGTGTACATGCAGCTTCCCTATTAGGCAAGTTAACAATTAATTTGGATTGTTTGCTCTTCAGAACAAGAGTGTATGGGTGTAGCAGCATTTATTTAATCAGAAAATTCTTTTTCTTCCATCTCTTCCTCCCCAAAACAGCCAAATCTAAACGTTTGTAATATCAAATGTCCTAGTGATTCTTCAGCTGTTCCCTTAAATGTTGGAGACTGTATTTTCCTTTATCACAGGTCTGGCTTAGGACCGTAGGATTTCACCTTTGTGAAACTGAGGCATTAGATGTCTGAAATAAATACACTTAACTATTCAGTACTTTTGAAAACCACTGAACTAATCCATTACTCTGTGCTTTAAATGCTTGTTTTTGTTTTCTTAATAGTTTTTAGTTAAAATTAATAGAAGACAGTGGATTACCTTCAGGTCACTAACATGAAATGGCTGTCCATCCAAATTACTGTGGAAGATGAAATAAAATAAAACTAAAGCAGACTTACTCGCCCATGTATCCCTTAGAGGTGGAGTGAAAAGAGGCCAGCTCAACATTGTTAGAGTATTCGGGTCCCATCTCATACAGGATCTTTTTGAAAGAATGAAACTGGCATCCTTCAGAGTACACATTGTCCTGGTAAACCTAAACAGTCAGAAGACATTAATGTGCTCTGTTTTCTCAATTAAGGATAAAAGATTTATCTTTTAGAGACCCAGATCTGAACTGAAGAAACAGTGGTAACACTCAAAGCTGTTAGAAGACACAAGGTTCTTTGTTAAGTAATAGTTATTGTAAAGATACATTGTTATCTCATGTGGCCATACATAATAGTTTAGCCTTTAGAAGAACAGTGAGCTGCTTTGTGTAATTTAACCTTTACTTGTATGATTAAATTATTTTCCTTCTGTTTCATTCATTTGAAGCGGTCTGAGTATCACATAGGTTTTTAGGTCAGTTCCAGCAAAGTTCATCCTTGTGTCCCCTACACTTTCTTTCTAGTTCAAATCCAGATCAAGCCACCTCTCATATGAATCCTCTGATATTAAGAATCTTGCATGTTTGTTCATGTCTTAATGTGGTAACAGAGAATCTGTTCCCAGTACCTAAAAAATACCAATACCACACATGGAACAAAATTAAATCTCATATGCGTACTCTTAGCCGTGCTTTTGAGAGAACAGAATATTCCATTACCTCATCAGCCAGGAGAAAAAGTTTCTCTTCCCAAGCAAAGTGTATCACATCTTCAATGCACTTTCTGTTTTGCACCTGCCCTATAGTTCGATTTTTAAAGGAAGAAAGTTAGTGGAGCATATATATACAGATCTTTTCGCCCAGACCTAGTAAGACTACTAGCTTTCCAAAAAGATATCCCTCTTTCTCAGAAAAGTGCTATGGAATTTTAGAATTCAATTTACTTAGTGTGAAATTAGGGAACATTTTTGGAGGAATTATGGTTCAAGGTAGCTTGTCCATCTCAAGCAAAGAAAGTGTGAGATACAGTAACTTGTTAAGAGTACTCTGTGCATAACTGATCATTTGAAATACTCACGTGTGATGGTTAAGTGGGAGCTAGTTTCTCACTGATCAACCTCAACTACACAAAAAACCAAATTCTTCTGAGGGAGGCAGTGGGTGCCACTGAGTTGAGAGTGCATCTGCAGTCATTGCCTCTCAGAGGCAAGAGGCTACAGGCCGTATCAGAGACAAGATCTTTGATAAAGACCAAAAGTGACTGAAAGTCATTCCACAAGTGTGCAAAAGTTCAGTGGAGACAGTGGCTTCAAATGGGATCCAGTGAAGTGACCTGATCCCTCCTCTCTTCCCAAATCCCTGGAGTTCCATGATACTGAAAATAAGTTTCTAAAACTATGACATACCGTCCTACTTACAGCACTGATCTCTAGAATTCAGCTTTACATATTTGATATGTATTTTGGATTTGTCTACAATGTCAAGTGATTGAAAGAGGGAAAAAAATTGGTCTTAAAACCCATCCATTAAACAAAATTGCTATAGACCTGTGGGATTTCCGGGGTTGATGATGCAGAGGACTTTTGGATTGCAATATGCCTTAGCTTCATTCAAGGAACGGCGAAGTTCGTTCACATCTAGAGCCCAGCAATTTTCTTCATCCAAATAGTAGTTCACCTGAATAGCATCTAGTTCAGATATGGCTGCTGAATATAAGGGATATTGTGGTATAGGGATCATCACTCCTGTTCGGGATTTTCCACCTCCTGAGACCAGGATCTTTAAAATTGTCTGGGGAAAAAGTAGGAATTGCCAAAAAAAAAAAAAAAAAAAAAAAAAAAAAAAAAAAAATATGCTTAGGAAAAAAAATAGAAATTAAAAAAAAAAAAAAAAAAAAAAAAAAAAAAAAAAAAAAAAAAAAAGTCACACAGCAGAATTAATAGTATACTCTAGAATAAGTTACTGATTTTCCTTCTTAAAAAATCTAGAATTAAAGCAGATTTCTATTCTAGAAGCATACAGTCGTTTTGTCATATCAAAGGGCATTTATTTATTCCAAGTTAAGTTACTGGCTGAGTGAGGATGGTCTAACTCAGCTTAATGGAATTCCTCTGCATGTCACGGCTTCTAAAGATCATGTCTGATCAACTGCAAAATTTAGGAAAAACATTCTGAGCACAAGGCTAGAGGGAAAGTTGGAAACAGGAATGTCAAGATCATGATTTTTCCACTGTGCCGAGTTGTAAGCAAAGAAGCCTCAGCTAGTTGTTGCTTGTTGCCTTCCACTCATTTTATCTCACTAAACACAAGAGGCCAATAAATAAAACCAGAAATTATAACCGGGGCCTGCAGAGGTTCTCCTTTGGAAAAGAGACACCTGTTTTAGATGAGGAGCAATTGTGGCCAGGTGGGAACAAAGTTAGAGACTCCCGTTATGGTTTCATTTCCAAGTAACACAAGACAGCAAAAGTCTGCATGTCTTGGGATGGAAATCTAATGTATCATATGTAGTTTATGCTCAGAAGATACAGACAGAAATGTAATGCTTGTTACAAGGTCAGTCCAGAGGATTTACCTGTGCCCAATGGCTGTGTGTCTGTGTGCATCTATGTGCAGGCTTTTTACATGTGAATTAAATAAAAGAGTGCATTTGGTGCAGGAAGTGGAGAGATTTCTTGCCTTTATAATCAAGGGAGAACTCTGAAGTACAGGTGCAATCCAAGCAGGCATCCTTATCAACATGTAATTGATAGTGTAAAAACAAAAATATCTCTTCAGATATAACAGTGGTATTCTTAACGTTTCTCATTGGTTCTAGCACAAAATCTGCCTTTCTGTGCCTCTCATCACATACTAACTCAGCTGCTAAGCTAATGACTTAAAACCAACAAAATTTTGTACCCACCACTAGTTTAAAAATACCAAACAACCAAAATGTATAATCAGGACCAAATGCAAATTTGGTCAACACCCTCTGTCCCTCAAGTTATGAAACAATAGTTGTTTTATCCTTGGAAGTGCCAAATAACGAGGCTAATTGTACTGCTGACTTTTCATCACTGGTGAAATCACATAAGCATGGTACAGATTTGATAAGCTACGCTGCCATTCCTGACAAGCTGCCAGTATAACACTTGGCATCATAAACTCTGGAAAGCCAATTCACTAAAGACATCTGGAGAACCGTCCATGTCAGAACGTTGTCATGCTGAGCTCTGCCAC
The DNA here is from genome assembly GCF_000687285.1 of Phaethon lepturus. NCBI lineage: Eukaryota > Metazoa > Chordata > Aves > Phaethontiformes > Phaethontidae > Phaethon > Phaethon lepturus. The sequence continues at coordinate 16,245 of NW_010512609.1, read as the reverse complement.
TAGATGTCATTTAAAAAAAAACTTTTACAAACAAGCTATAAAAGGCTGCCTCAATAAAAGCAAAGAACTGCTGGTTGTTGTAGTATCAGTAAATTTGTCTGTGTAAAGGAAAAATCTAACAGAGACAGTTATTCCTATCTTAACTGAGGACCATCTTTGAACCTTGGTTGAAGCGAAAACCTGAAGTTTTTCCCAAACAAGCTGGCTACTGAAATAGATCTTTGGGATTTTCACTGGCATCAGTCTGCACTAGCAGAGAGTTTACTAGGAAGAAGAACTGCTGAGACTTCTCACCTCCGAGGTCATTCCCTCTTCTCTCTGCCATTGAGTCATATCCTCTAATCTTCAGTGTTTATGTATCTTAATCACTGAGGACACCATTATTTAGTCTGAATGGTGTGAATCTCCTAAATTTATATTTAGGCTCCTATGTAATTTATACTACCTTTACAAAAGGTACAAGTCAATGTGTATTAAGAGACTTTATCTCCATGTGCCTGTTTCTTAGCTGGCATCTTACATCCACGTAACTGGGTGTACTGGATATCCACTTAATGTGACTTCAGTATCTGTTAGATCAAACTCACGGGAGTTTGTGAGACCAAATGTTCAACAGAGATTTGTATTTCCAAAGGTAACTGATAAATTATAGTTTATACCAAGAAGAGACAGGTTTAATTTTAACACTTACAGCAATACCATCACTTGCCCCAGTGGTAAGATATATGTTATCTGGATCTGCAGGAACCCCTCCATCTCTTCTTTCAATATATGAAGCAACATCTTCACGGATGCAATTTATGCCTTGACTGGCACTGTAGGATCCTGTGAAAAATAGAGAATGAGATGAGAATTGAGTACAATGAAAAACAGATTTTCTGTTTGCTAGCAAAACTCCTGAGCTAGTATTGTTATGAAGTAGTTTGTATATATGAGGCCTTTGGAATCCCAGGATTGTTGGGGTTTTTTCAATGAGTAGGAAAGGAAGTTGGTTTGTTCATTGAACAAAAGAATTAATTTGCAATTAGACAAACATAATAAGTTTCACTAAAATATAAAAATAATGTACTGGATTGGTAAAATGTAGGACTTAAAGGCTACTTTGCAAACTCGGACAGCAATCCCATTTTGACTATCTCCCAGTTGCTTTCTTTATGTTGAAAACCACTTCAGAATGTTAAACAATACCTATTTAAATAATGGGAACAAGGAACAGAGGTAACATGTGCAATAGAAAGGAAAATACCTTCTTCAAATCCATGACAAAATTAAGATTTCTATTTGAAATATGAAAATAATATAATACCATTTTCTCTCACAGTCTGAAACCCCAAAAAATCCTAAACTGCTGCTCTTTCCCCCAACAGCACCTCCCACAATGGCTTTTCAGTTACTTGTAGCAGAAACATCTAGGATCACCCCAATCTACAACTCATGTGCAATTTACAGAACACAATAATAAAAATAAAGTAAGATGTTAGATGCCTGTGTCCATCATTGCTGAGCATGTGCAACGAATAAAGAGTAAAAATAAGCCTAAGCCAAGGTGAGGAATAGATTCAAACTATGAAGCCTAAGACTGATGGACAATGAAGTGACAAGTGTAGATCTAATTTAGAACACTGTCATGAAGCTGCAGAATCTTCTTTGCTTGTTGGGTGGAGTGGAATAATTGTGCCTGACTCAACTCTCATCACCCACTTATATGCTAGTAGTCTACCTGTTAATGCCTCTGTGAAAGCATAATTTATAAAGACAAAGAATCTTTGCAAGTACTGCACAAACGCATGGGACAAAATGGTAATTCAGGGCACAAAGTCTCCTGGTGTCCTAAACGTTTACTTTTAAAGGACTAAAAGTTATATTGGGTCTACACATGGGTCTTTGACCACAGCTAGAAAGCTGCTGTTGGGAGAACAAACCTAAGCTGTCATTCTGTCTTGTGCTCCATTGAGGGCTGAGTCCCATGACTCAGTGAGCATATACAGAAGACCTGAATTCAATTTTCAGGTCTTCTACACTTAATTGCACTCAATTGATAGCATTGACTAGAACCTGTCTGTTTGCACGGTGGGGTGCAAATAAATAAACACAACCCAAAAAGCTGCATGTGCATATATTAGATATTTTTTTATATAGCAGAGGAGTAGACTTATCAACTACCTGGAAAGATATGACAATTATCCCACATGCAAAGTAAATTATGTCAAAAGAATTTGAGATTATTTTAACACAACAGAAGTTGAGGACATATCTGAGCCTTCCTACATAGTCTGAGAGTAGCAAGACTCCAGACTATGAGTAAGGTTTTGCCAAACGAATGTTCATTGGAAGTGAGGTTATTCTAGTTCATATCCAGAGGTCAGTACATTCATATTAACTTTGCAATTAGTATATTTAAATAGGCCAGTATAGACATGGGTAAAATGCTTCAGATAGCTTGACTGTATGTAGTGAAGCCACTTATGTGTTGGATTGACAAATTTTTTGAAAATAAGGTTTTATTAGAACACAACACAGCACTTAAAGCTACATGGAGGTATTAGGTTTTGACCTTTGCTTTTTCCCCAAGAAAGCCAGTTTTTTCCCTCTCAGCCATGAAGAGAACAGCAGTAAGTTGTCAGAGCACCAACAAAAGTGATAGGAGTAACTTCCATTCAGCTGCACATCCACCTGCCTCAGACTGCGCGTTTATGGAGTGCTGTACAGAGGCTGATGAGCAATTGAGGCCAAGAGAAGGGGCTGATATGTGATACTGGAGACAGGGAGGGTAGAGAGAAGCCATAAACCAGTACAGCAGATCGGTAAGGTGGTTATAAGTTTTCAGGAATTTAGAGGGGCATTGTTCTCGGTACATACCGTATCAGGAAAAAAAAATAATTTAGACTCCAGTTACTTACAGAACTTCAGTTGATCCACTGAAATTAAAAAGGTGTATTCAGAATGATCACCTTATTTGAATATTGCAACTGTTTCAGGCCTAATTCCTCAGCATCTACTGAGCTAATGCCAATTACTTGAATTAGGTGATCTTCTGCTGAAAAGGGGATTTTGTACAGAGTCAACATACTTCTGATACATCATGCAGAGCTGAATTCCTTTCATTTCATGCCAGCATGGGGCCAGGATCCAGCACTCTGAGAACTCTTACCATGTCCCTGAATTTGAAAATCACTACAAAGAAAGATTGAGGCAAAATTCAAATATATCCCCAATAACTCTTACATGACAACTAGTACTATGTCGGTTAATTGTTCCAAAGCAAGCCAGGGAAGGAATTCATGGAGCTAGAGGAACTTCTCAGTTTTGATAAATGTATTTTTAATGTTCTACAGATGGAAACAAAACCAATGCAAAAAAGGTGAAGATAAGACACATTCTGTATTAGGCTGTGTTAGGAATAGTCGAAGGCTGAAATACTGCTAACATAACCACTATTTAGGTTTTGTTTATTTTATTAAGTTTCACAGCATTTACTCTCAAAATATGCCAGTGCAAATAGGCACTGTAACCACAAAGATTAAGAAATATCCCAATTACTCTAATAAGTACTCTGAAATGTTACTGTTAGCCTACCTGAAAGAAGGTAAAGTGTGCCAGATTCTTTGCCGTACCCAGCAGCTGTAACACTATCTGCAGAGTAGAATCTCTAGTGGCATTTCCCAGGTGCAATTAGGCAGTACAATTGGTAGATTATAAAGAATTTGTCTCTTCCATTTCTTCTCTACTGAATATGCAAAGTTTGTACTTATTTATGTGTATATTACATGTATACTCTTGTAGGAACAGTGGTTGAAGAACAAAGTTCTTTAGTTCTTTCAAGGGTTATTTTGCCTTGGATAAAGAGGGCTCTGACATCTTCAGTTAAAACTATCTCGGCTAAATAAAAAGCTACCATCTTTCAGCAGTGTAGCTTTCCCTTTGCAGAGCATTATTGCCTTTGTACTGGAGTTTCTGATACCACAGTTCATATCCTGACAAACATACTTGGACTGATGGTTCAAAATTAAGATACAGGACTGTGAACTGGATCATCTGAGATGGACATGTATCGTTTGTCTATAACATCATTACAGGCACAGTAGACTCCTTGGCACAGAAACATATACAGATGATAAAATTGTCAACAGCCTCCCCTAGACTTAGCAGGAGACATAGCTGTCAGAGCCCAGGATTAACAGATGTCGTAACAACAGTAACAAAGCTTCACTAGTACTCGCTGCCACTTCCTCTTTTAATACAAAAAAAGCTCACCATTCTGTTTAGGGTTATGCCTAGATGTTACCGTGGTGAGGGCTCCATAACTGTATAATGCTCATCTTGTCCTCTTCTGTAACAAGTCTCACCAAAAACTTGCACTATTAGTCACTGCTTATCAGTAGGCCACACCATGAACTATCCCCCTAGGCCATCTCCCATTGGACTTACAGTCACATAAAACACAATTAAGAAATTTCAGCGCTGCAAATATTGAAACTACCTTTGTTGATTCTAATACCAACAGGAGCAACTGAAACAGGTGCTTACCTAAGCTGTTTCCTCCACAACCCTGCAAGATCCGTCTGGCTCGCTTTTTGGCATCTTCTGGAAAACTTGGGCTGTCCAACAGGTTTGGGTATGTACACAATGCCACTACCTAGAGTGCCAAGAAAATGTAAAATAACCATTGAGAAGTGGCCAATTTAAGTTGATTAACTTTCCTTGGCAATGAAGATCACAAACACTAGCTGATTTAAAACAAAGGTTATTAGTGAAGAGTTTGCAGGGTTTTTTTAAGGGTAGTGTGTACAGAAGTGAAGAAATCTCATCGGCTTCCAAGTTCTGCTGATAAAAAGATTTACAGAATTATTAACTATTTGTATTACATACAGTGAAGATTGGAGTTCAAGTGAGCTAACACAGTAAAACAGAGCTAATTGTTCATATGGTATCTCTACACAGCTCTACTCTCCACTCTTTGTGTATCACTAGCCCACTTTATTGACAAGAAATCACGAGTTCAAATGTGGAGCAGAACTGAGAAATATGATCAAATTTTGAAGTCCCAGTTGCATGTTCTAATAATCCTTCCCCAAAATAACTTAGTACTAAGTTGAATTTGTGGGTAATATTTAATTAAAGAAGTAGTGCTATAGAACATAGTAGAAGTAGAAACATGACCTAGCAGAATTAAGTTTATGAAGAAATGTAAGACACAAAGAATCTAGTGGTCTTGCCTGAGATCAGCTTAATTTGTTTCAGACTCTCATTTTTATGCTTACATGGTGTAATATGGAAAGGCTGTTGTCATCTTGTGGAACAATGACTGAAGAATTAATCCATGTGCACACACAGTCATGGGGAAAAAGGATTTCCTATTTAATCAGTATTTTCTTTAATAACATTAGATCTGAATAATTTGTAAGAAGCTCTGATCTTCCTAGTTTGCTGACAGTTTGCTGTGTAGCTCACTTTTATAATCTCATCACCTGTACACCCAGTTTGATGCAGCTTCAGTTTGTCCTGGAACTCTCTGAATTTACATTATTATAGACTGAGGATTTTACATGTGTGTGTAAGGGATGATCAGTAAATAGCATAATACTCGTTTTAAAACTTGCTTGTATTTTAGGAATAATATACAAATGTGGATTCTGTTGTAGTCTTCCCTAAAAGTTAACCTACCAATTAGCTTGCCCAGAGGTAAAATGTGCAAAATCAGCAGCAGTACAACTAGTTGCACCCAACTGCATGCAGATCTTAAAGTATACTGTCAGATGAAGAAGGCATTTGCTTTTTCCTTTAAAGACAACCATGTCCTTTTTTGAAGTGCATTGTTGATAATGAATGTGCTGACTGATAACGTAGGAGAAGTGGCAGGAGAAAGTATGGATAGGGAATAATCTGAAAAGTAAGGAAAGGTACTGTGTTGAAAGAGGACACTCAGCAGCGAGGTGTAGGACTTCATCTCAGAAATAAATACTTGTAAGTCGTTACGAAAGAACTATTTTAAGTCTAAGTGCATCTAGGGAATCATTTATACTAGTACACACATAAGACAGATTTTAAGGCATTCTTGGTAATTAGTAAAAAATCAAGAACAATACTTTATAATATTCTTACCTGACGAAGGAAGGTGATTGGCCTCTGTCCCATTGCATGTGCATCTCCAATGTTGGCTTTAATCACTTCAGTAAAAGGTTTTTTGATTCCCTAAAAAGAGATAATTCACAATGTATTGTTAGTGTGGAAGTAGATAATAAGGAATTCCTCTTTTTTTGTATCTATCTGTCATATGGCTGTAACTAAACAGTGCCTAATCTCAGAATAGGTAGAGTGTTTAATGTAAATCTTAATGCATTTCTAATACAATACTGCCAGTAAATCTTAAATGCTTTACAGAAATGATGCTGACTGTGACACATTTTTAAATGATAGGCTGGCTGTTTTTAATTCTGCTAGCTACAATTGAGAGATTGACTTTCCTGGAAACTATGTGCTGAAGTAGAAAAGATGAAAAAAAGACATTTTGAATTGTCAGTATTAGAGCAACTTGTTTGATACACCTAAGGGAGGGATGGATCAGTCAAGAAGCTAAAAGATTTGAGGACATTTGAGAAATCCACCAATAAAAGAAACCTCAAGATATTTAGTACTTTTTAGAGTAAAGAACAGTAAAGATACTGCTGTCTTATTTATTTTCTATTTAGATTAAATGTTCATTGTGTGATGACCCCACTTTTCCATATACAGATGTTTCACCAAGTATATCATAGTGAGGCTCTATATGATAAACAGCAGAAGTGCTAAATAATCATTGTGAATATTTAAAACCTTCCTAAGCTCTGAAATCTGAACAGACAGCCATTCTTCCTGTGAGGAACTGAATACATCATGAGAGCAGAAGGAAAACAGTTGATGAACGTTGATTAGCAATCACAGCTCTTTAAAAAGCAAAATAAAACAAGGGAAAAAGCCAAGGAACTGACTGGTAGGAAAAAAAACGCTATTGATTTAAATAAAGAGGGTTAACTGAAAGTAAAGGCCAACATTACAACAAGAATAAATGAGGTAGGCAAGAACAAATTTATAGGTTTTTCTAATGTATATTAAAGTATGAGAGATAGTAGGGAGACCTTCTGACAGTGACAGAATTTTCATGTGGACTAATGAACTGCAAAATTAGGCTGATTAGTTTTCTGTACAAAATTACCTATAACAACCTGCTCTGGCTGTGGACTGAAGTCACAAAGCCTCTTCCTGGCCCATGTATTTATAGCAAGTTACTGGATCTGGATATAGAATATGTGGCTGGCAAGCCTTAAATAATTTTTGCTTTTCTATCACAGATTATGTGTTGGCCTTCAATGACAGACCAGAACCCAGATATGCAAAGATAGCAATGACCAAAATACAAATTCCCAGGTATGCCAAGATTTGGAGGTTTACAGCTATGAAATGTGGCTGAGAGGTTATGTGATAATGTGATTCAAATCCCCACTATAGATCCAGTCCATCATATAACTGATACCATTTAGTTTTTTCTTTTAAAAGTTAAATAGGTAACTTGAAATGGTATTAAAACAAGACAATTGGACTTACGTGATCCTGACTCAAAAGGGTCAGAGCATTTTATATGGCCTTAAATTTAGCAGGAACTGAAAAAAATGTTCACTTAAAATAATTGAAAGTGACATACTGACTCCATCAAGTCACTTGCTTTTATGTTTTCTGATCTAAGTGAGTGCCTAATAAGAGTTGTATTTCAACCTTAAATGTAGAATTAGGAATGCCAGATAAACATTACAAGTACCTGAGGCTGAAGTTTAGCAATTTGTGAGTAATGCAGACAGCTATAAATAGGTTCTCTTCAAACTATCTGGACTCCACTGATAGCACAATATTGTTTCATTCTAATTTACAAATAAGCAGGAAAAGAAAAATACATGTAGAAGGAGAACAAATTCAGTTTGTGTGAAATTAAGAAAAATTCCCACATATTTTGGTTGCATTTGGTCCTTCTTACAGCAGACTGAATCAGTCTCACTAGATTTGCACAGTAATAGAAATTTGTTAAAGAATAAGGGATGATACTTTGCCTGAAGTTAGGCAGTCTAAAAAAACATAGCCGTTCTCAGCAATAAGATGAAATAGAAATGCCCTGTTTTACCAGATTAAAACCAGAACAAACAAAACCCCTGACAATATAAATACATTATCTTAGACAAATTAGATGGGTTTTGCTCGCAAATACTATTGTGATCTGCAATAAAAAATAGTTGCTTCTTTGGTTAGTGAAATGCATTTCGTAATGTACCTTTGGGGTTTTATAGTGGTGCAGCCTTTACAACAAAGGTAACTGATGTTTTTGGTGTCTGTGCCAGGTTTATTGTAAAGAATGTCGTACCTTATTAGCATTGATACCATCCAGATCTCTACTAGTGCCAAACTCTGTGTTTATGCCATCATTGTATCCCTTGGGCATCAACTGCAAGTATATAATCATCACCTACTCCAGAAACCCCACACTACCTTTGCTACTAAAACAATTGATCTGGAGAAAATAACAAAACATACATAGCAGTTATCTTACTGGAAAATCCTGGCAGAGAAGGAACAATTAGGTTTTCTGTGTTGTACACACTGTTCCCACATGCCTGCTTAAAAGCCCATGGTCCTCTTGACTAACCTGTATTTCTTGGTCTCAGCTACAAGAGCTGTTACCCTTTTTGTCTTTCAAAAGAGAGATGCTTTTAAATAACTGCGGCCTTTGCCTTCCCTGACAATGAGTTAATATCAGCAATTGTTTAGAACTGTCTTCCCGAGATTGACTATATACCCTCCTAGAAATCTAGAAAAAATCGTTATGACTACTTAGGTTTTTTCTCATCTTTTTCTATTACTTGATTTCCAGTCTTTCTGTGGAAAGAAGGAATATCAGAAGTTGCCCAGATTTAGCTTTGATTCCTCCATCTTACCATTTCAGAAAGAAGGAACAGGAAACAATAACAGGCAAGGAAGTGTTGAATGCTAATGAGTCAAAGTTTTAAGGCAAGGATATCAGAAGCTGGCATCAAGGGAAGTCTAGACAGTGCCGGTGACTCTGCAGAAGAGTTCAAGATGGAATTCTGCTTAAATCCTTAAGATAGAGTGGCATTAGTCACTGGTTACCTGTGTCAAGGTTTCTCCTATGGTGATGACATGGGTATCCAAGGGAAGATTAATGTCAAATACTTTTTGGAATCCCTTTGAAAATATCTGTATGAAAGGCGGAAGTATGAATATGATGCTGATAACCTCAACATCAGGTTACAGAACAGCAGGAAAAGTGCTGCAACAGGACATAGTTTGTTAGGGCAAGGTCTATTTCACTGCAGAAGGCTAAGCAGTCTTTGACCATGTCAGCAACATGCCTGTGCTGAGACCATTTAAGTCCCTGGCAAGCCAAGGAACTTACACGGGAAGCAGAAACTAGGCCATTGGCATTGTTTTGCTTTCTTCTAGGGATAAAGAGCTGCCACCCCGCCCTGCTTTTCTCTCTCATACTCTCTCATTCTCTTCCTCATATACTCTCTCTCAGTATGGGCAGGCTTTCAAGGTGTGTTCTAGAGGCAGTCTGACTGGATTGTAACTGGCGTCTGCCAGCAGGCAGAGATTTGGAAAAGTGAAGCTTGCAGAACAGGAGCTCTAATAACAAACTCGGGAGCAGTAAGTACCAAATTGATACTCATGTCTACTGAAGAGGGTGTGAACCACATCAAGGAAGAAAAGCAATCCCCAGCCCTACAAAACAACCACTGGTGCAGCCTTCTGCCTTTGGTGGCACCTCACACTGTTCTAACAGCATGATTCATCTTCATCTTGGGAACAAAGCCAATCTTCTGCCATTCTTTTGAAATTGTTAGCAAAGGGACTAATTGTAGCAGCCATTTTTAAAGCTGAAGAAGCCAATCTTGCACTTTCAAATTCAGATGTAAAGCAGAAAATATAAAAATGTGTTCCTTTTTTTTTTCAATTGCTGTCTTCTTGATAGTGAAAGGATTTTAATGGAATAAAGGAATCATCCCAGATTTGAAATAAGCTCTTTGGAAATTAGTTCCTTCAGCAGTTACTTCTGTCACTTTCCTCTTCTCAGAGGAAATGCAGTCTTCTAAGAGACCAGATGAAAAGCCTCTGATACCTGAAGCAGGTCAGACAGGATTATTCTAACAACTGTATCAGTGTTCTAAGTATCACACAAAATTGGGAGAAGGGATTTTCATATATGAACCAGAATTCCTTGGTGCAGATTCAATACAAATCTTTATGTAGTCAACCAGGTTTCAAGAAGCTTCCTCTTCCCCTAGACATCCCTATGGCCTCAAGAAACCCAATAGGTAAGGACTACAGTATGAAATGATGAGCTCTCAAGGAGAGAGTCACAATGCAAGAAAACATTGGGAGAATTATTTGATCAAAGAAACGCTACAATGCCAGAACATACGCTATCCCAAATAACTAACATGAACGCAACGGACTGCCAGGAGCTGGCTTGTCTCTTAGGAGCTTTGGTATGCCTGGAGGTTACCTTTATGATGGTGCCATCTAAGAATGCCGGCAAATTGCAAAATAACATTGTGCCCAGAAAGAGTAAAGAAGGGTGCAAACTGACCTAAAGTTGTCTTTGCTAAAGTCTTCATCAAATTTCAAAGGAAAACACTCAGCCTGTAGAGAGGCTTGTGTAATTTGGATTTGGTAATGGCAACAGGAAATAATTGAAAAGGGATCCCTTGAGAAGGCCATGAAAATGTGAGGTGCTTTTAATCCCAGAAGAGCAACATGGTATTTCAGCTATTTCTGAATTTCAGAATTTGTCCACTCATGGCTGCTCCTCATTGTTTCATTTTCATAGCCATTGCTTAGTGCCTCCTCTTGATGGTTATCAGGCAATAACATCACACTATGAAACATTATGCTATTAGCACAAGCTGAGTCTGTTTTTGCTGTGACTTGCACAAACAAGATGTATAATAAGAGAGCTGGCAAAACCAAACATTTCAGCATAGTTCAGATCTACGCTATAGTAGCCAAGTTGCTTGCTTGCCTTTTATTCCCCCTTCTCTCTTAACAGGCCAAGCCACTACTCAGAGGCTCTTAACTAATAGGGACTTGAAGGCCTGAATTAGCATTCCAACATTTTTGTTACAACAGCTCACAGCAGAAAAGTAAACCTGACCAGTTTACCACAGAGTAAGGCTTTGAGTTTGTGTTATGCATGTGTAATTCAAGCTGACATGAACTGTTGGTGGAAGGAAGGAGAAGGCGAATTCTGGATTTTGGCTGGAAATGGTAGTGATAACTTGCATGCTGCCTAATATCAGAAGAGAAAATTTGTGGGGCAGACCACTAGTTGGCAGATCTGATTCAGGGATTACAGAACAGGAGTTGTCCTCAAGTTACTTTTGCCTTATACATTGTTCTAAGTGCATTTGCATTCAGAAATTTTGCCTATATGAATAAAGCCCTAGATTTTAACGTGACTGTAAATGAAAGAATTAAAATAATGCTCCTCAGAAGGAGATTAGGCATTAGGACTGCCTCTAACTTGAAGACCTATCAGAAAAGGGCTATTTTGGAATAGATTTTGCTACTGTATTCAACAAGAAAAGATAAAGTAACTGGATCTTGTGGACTGTGTGCTTCTGAACATATGATTTTGGTAATCATATTCTTAAAACTGATTTTCTGACATCTTTATCTGCAGTAGTTTTCACCCTGTTAAAAAACATGGGGTTTACTACAGATTTGCTTCCGTATGCAACATGTACAGACAACTGAGGAACAACAGTTCTGTCTTAATGAGGTCAAATGCTTTTGCCTGGAAGATACTTTCTTAGTGTGCACACAGTCACGTATTCAAAGCAGAAAATTATAGGATGGTAATTTAAGCTTAACATCTTTCATTACTGGGTGTACCAGTCAATCTTGTATCTTTTTCTTGGCATGTCAAATTATATTTCTGCATGTCATTGTCTAAACTGTGTTTTACCTTTCCACAACTCCCAGGGACACAGTCAACTCACATTTACAATTAAGTCTGGATTCTAAGTCAGAATTCTTTCTATCCAATTTAAAAGCCTGAAGAATTAGTTAAAAAAGAGAAAAGCTCTACAGTCTTTTAACCAAAATGTTTTAGCAGAAGCTGCCTGAGATTATATATGCATAAGTAAAAGAGATTTTGGTAGTTTTATTATCTAAACAAAAATCTAGGGAATGACCCAGTGACTTGATGAATAAACATGCAACAGGAACCTATTTGCAATAGTTATGCAAATGAAAAACATGGGCACAGGAGATGAGCGTACAACCCTTTACTTATGATGGCTGTTCAGAAAAAAATGGGCTTCAATGTGTACAGACTGCATATTGCCATTAAAGGCACATAGTTCCAGACCCAGTGGTGGAACATGCTAACCACCTGTGCTGATCTGAAGGAACTTTCTACATGCTGCCAATGTATCTCTGCATACCATCCCTCTACCCCTTTCTGCCCTACAATTCTGTTTCAGTAACTTGAGAGTTTTGAACAGGGACGTAATGTTGTGTGACTTACACTAAGCCAGGCACAGTTTCCAATGTTACATGAGTTGACTTGTGCTGTTTAATATGCACATGCTTTGCAAGTATGTGTAAGTCAACTTGACCTGACATAGAACTTGACATTATGCAAAACCTAAGCAGGAAATGGGGAAAAAAGGAGATTGTAAGTGGAGAGAGATGTCAGAGTAACAGATATGAAGGGACTTTCCATAACAAGGTGAGTTAAAATTAGCGTGAATGCAAAGTAACAAATCAGGTATGTGTGCTGCCCATATGAAGATAAAGCTAGCTTGTTACTACTGATTAAAGAGAAGGGCTTTGTCGAGAGACTACTTTATTCTTGCATTCAATTCATGTTCAGACTAAAATTTCTAGTCTGAAATGTAATTAAAGTCAGTACTTGATATGGTGGCCATCTGTTAGCAAGTCTAAAAAAAGGGGGGATAGAAAAACAATCTTACTTGTTTGAGTTCTATTGAGAGTATAATAATTTATTAAAATATGCCTGTGCTCTAGCTTGCTTTAGAAAGTTTCCAGAAACACCAAGAAAAATGGCTGAAGTCAATTCTTTCTCCTTGTATCACCTTAGTAAGCCAGAATTGGCTGATTATTACCATTAACAAAGGGGAAGAGAAATCAGGTTTTCACTTTTGAAGCATGATGCAATTTCAAAATTATAAAAAAAAGTATTCAGAGAAGTGATTCAGGTAAGTGATTCTACTTAAAGATTTCCAGCTGGAAAGACGTAATGTAGATCAAAACCTTGATTTTTCACCTAGATGAATACAGATCACAGGCCAACAAAACTTACAAAGTCCAAGTACAGCATGCCCCATCTGTACTCCTGAGCAATCAATCTTATTCTGCTTTAATGGAGTATTCTAACTTGTCACTTACATTGGCTTAATCCTGAGCACATTATTTCCTGAGCTGAAATTAATGCCTCATTTTTATTTACTTTTTAAAAGAACTATCCCTTCAATTGCCTAGTCAGAAACTTCTCAAGTAACATTTTAGTCCTTATTTCTATGTACACTGTGGAGTTAGAGCTCCTGTTGTAATCATTTGCAGTTAATATACCAAAGAAGCAAATGCCAGGTAGAATAACAGAGAAACTGCTATTCAGAATCTGAGATAGTAGAACAAAACTCAAGGAACAATAAAGCTTACACTATGCAAACAGCTTCAAGTAGCTATTTCATAGTCTACATAACAAGCTGTGTAAGTTACACAAATATGAAGTCTAACTGAATTGAACCAAGTTTAAACAGGGAGAGTCTCTATTGCATCTGATTAGACAATGTCTGCATTTAAGATACTTTAGTTTAGAAGCAAATGATGCAAAGGCATCTCCACTGAACAGGACAGATGCCGATTTACTAGTGGGTGTATCATTGCTCCACCTCTGTCTGCTCTTGCTACCACCAGCCAGTGCAGCGCTTCCATGTCATACTATGGAGCCCACGCTCTCCTGCCTGCACAAAGCTCCTTCCCCGTCATGTGTAGTAGAGTTGCTACGGGGCAACTCTTTTGCTGTCAGTGAGGAGTAATCATGGATCTAGAGATGCTGTGGGGCATCACCTTTCTCTGACAACTGCTTCAGGCTCTTTATTAGGCAGTGTTAATTCTGCTGGTAGTGGTTGACCTTACTCTGTGAGGTAAGGTTGAAAGGGATTAAAAAACTAGTTGTCCAGTTTTAATTAAAAGTAAACAAAGAAGGGCCACTGACCTGTGATCACACAGAAGTCAATTTTAGACCAAAAAAACAGACATTTAGATAAGCTATAATATTTCAATTGTAAGGAACCTAGGTACTACTCAAGGCTGTATACTTTACTAGACAGTTTGATTAAACAACAGAAGGAATAACAGTATTTTTATCAGAAAGGCAACAAGGAATTAATAACTTGAGCAGTGTGGAAGCAAATAAAGTCTTTCAGCTGCTTACTTAAGTTGATTAGTGTTCTCTGCAGATACATTGTCTCAACTTTTGCAGTAATACTGTCCTTCCCTGCCAACAGGGAGCTTTTTGTTTGCTTCAGTCATCTTAGAGCATAGTCACATGTCTATGAATGCTGGTAGCCATTGATAGTATTCCATGAGACTGGTTCAAGAAAAAAACCTTTTAAATGGAGAATGCCATGTAAGCGGGCACAAAACTGCCGTAACAATCTTTTAGTAAAGCGATTGGCAATGACTTGCTCCTGCGTTTTTTAAAAAGTGCACAGAAGACTATTCTCTACGCCAGTGACTCAGCTGGTAATTGAAGAAAGGAGAGTTGGGAGGAGTTAGTGAAGATCATATTATATTTGTTTTGTCAAGTAATGTCTCCTGCCCTGTGATGTTAACTTGAAAACAAACACACTCAGTGAGAAGGCTGGTAGAATTTATACTCTGGAAAATGCACCCACCAGAAAGCCTAGTTGCATAAAATCAATGACACCTTTATAAACAAGTTCTAAGGCAAAAATCAAAACAAATGTTCTGAAATGAAATCTCCATCACCACTCTGAGGTTTTTAAGTAGAATTCTAAAAAAGAAGCTGTTTTTAATAATTATTGAGTTAGATATAAGGAACTGATGTATATAATACACAGTGAGCTGAAAACACGCTTCACCTTCTAAAACAAGGGGAAGCAAGTGACACAAAGACCAAAGATTAAAATAATCTCTTCTTGTTAGCATTGCTACAGCACTGGTTTTGTTCAAAGCACCTTACATATAATAATCAAATTGGTCTTGCAGTACCTGTAATAATATATTAGCAAGATTTTCTAAAGCAGTGAAGGTGGGGAATAATACTTGAAATCATAGAAAACTAACTATGCCAGATGCTTTATTCAAAACAAAAATAAGTGAGTCCCCATGCTGACAGGGAAAGCTGTGATGTGAACAGTATGAGCAAAAAGCCACGCCTGAATTGCTAAGGGTTTTGTTTTGGTTTTTTCCGATGCTAAGTCTCAATATTAAGATGAAGAATAAGAGAAAAATATGAAGAACAAAATGTAAGGACTGACTGATATGGATGCTTTATTTAGTACATTTTGGCCCAGACCCTCAGTAGTATTTTTACTGCCCGATCCTCCTAAAAGCATTAACCACCTAGAACTTTGTGCAGCGTTACCGAGCGTTTGTGCTCTGAAGGCTTGTTGTCTTCAAGCCCCGCGACTTGTGCATTTAAGAAAGAGAGAAGCACAGTACCGGGGGTCTCCTCAGAAAGCACGAGTCCCCCCGGCTTTGGAAGACCCAGGGTCAAAGGGGTGCTGGAGGAGCCCGCGGAGCGGTACCGGGGCAGAGC
>NW_010512609.1:0-358 GCF_000687285.1 Phaethon lepturus | reverse complement strand
GGTGCGTAGCGGGGTCCATCCGGGGCGTGCGCCCCCCGCCGGTCGCACCGGCGCCTCCCTGCCCCGGCGAGGGCGGTATCTCTAAAATCGTCACGGATGTTTTAAACGCTCTATCAGTATGAGGAAAGCTGGTCAGTCACCCTCTTGTATCACACAGAGGACACGGTATTGCAGCAAAGGGTCAAAGGGGCTGAAGAAATGTAAACACTGCTTTATGGGGGTGTACTGTATTTGCCTTACGCAATCCGCGACACCAGATAAAACAGTAGCCGGAGGGCGGGTTTCTTTGTTTTCTGCCTCTCCCGCCTCCCGTGTGGAGGGGCGCGAGGGAGGGGTTGCCCCGCACCGGAGCGGGGCC
>NW_010512608.1:266608-271037 GCF_000687285.1 Phaethon lepturus | reverse complement strand
AAATCAGATAATTGCATGTAACTAGCCACCATTACTTCAAACAAATTATGCTCTGTTAGAGCATGAAGAGGTTTTCTGGCACTCCTTTGAGTTCAACCAATCTTATTTTCACTTGACAACGGATATCTGTAGATGTAATTTGTTTAACAGCATTACGGTTCGGCTGTACCAAAACTGCTCCTCAGCAAACCCTCTCTTCTCATGTCACTTTTCAAATAAATATTTGTAACTTTTATCTTGGAAATGCTCAGGTTCACTAAATAAATACAGCTTCTGAACACAGGATCCTTTATCCTTTATTTATTACAGATCATCTCCCTAGTACATTACTTAAAAAGACTGCAGAATGAAGAAAGGAGACACAGTGTGACGAGCTTTCAGCTGAAGCACTTAAACATAGGCTACACTTTTAAAGTTTTTTTTCTTGAATAAATTGATATAGTCAAGCCACTTAAACTGCTGGGTCATGTCCATCACTAGAAGAAGCATGTTTCTATAAAAAGTAAGTATAAGTTTTGTCACAAAACATCAATACTAGAAATCACTAGGCAGACTGCTTGGGTGAAATGCTGGATCTGCAAAGTCAATGGCACAAGTTCTATTGACTTCTGCGGAGAAGTCATCCTCAGTTCTCTCAGATGACATTGAACTATGGATGTGCTTCGGGCACCTCAGAGGTATAAGGAAAAGGCAAACGCTTCGGACTTTCTTTCACAATACTGAGTGCCAAAACACAGTCATTCCTGTAAAAGTCTGATACGTTAAAAAAAACTACAGTTTTTTAAAGATATGCTGTTAATGACATATTAGCTACAGGTACAAAGCTAAGTTTTCAGTGGAAAAAAATATTCAGTTGCTGTTTGGTCAGGGGTTTTTTAATGGTTTTCCATTTCCTCGAAATGGGTTAAGCCAATGAGCCAAAATGGCCAAAACTTTCAGCAGTCCTGTTACTGGGTACTAGCCATGCCTAGTTCAAATACAGTGACCACCAATGCGATTTAAATTCAAATTTTCAGGAAAGATATTTAGACCTGGGCATTTTCTTCAAAGCCATCTTTGTACAAATCATTCCCCACAAATTTTATAAGCTGAATTCAACTTGAAACACCATGCTCTGCAAATGTACTCCATATTTTCAGGAGAAACTTGCAAAACATGATATGAACTAATGCTGTTTCAATGATAGAAAGCACCACCTAAAGACTGTAGAGTGGAGCCACGAACATAATGTTAACATCTATTACACTACAGCATCAGGCACTAAACTATGGTCTAGCAACATTCAGTATGCTGTAGGGTTTCCTCTGGTGGGACACAAGATGAAATCACTGCAGTCGAACAGAGATCTATAGAAGAAGCTTTCCCTTTCCAAACTCACATGAAGAATTAAATGGTGGAGAATGACTGCAGCAGGGGCAGTTTCTAAGACACATAAAGGTTTAAACACCTAGTGTATTGCGTTTTAGTACATCTGACCACCATCTCAAATTAAAAACAAAAAACAGGTAGTAAACTCTCAGTTTCACCACAGAGAGCTTTCTGTTGTGGCATGAAGCAACATACCACATTTAACCACTGAACTCCAGGATTGTAAAACCCAGTTAGGTATCTAAATTACCAAATTAGGTGTTTAAGTGTGTGAATTCTGTAGGAAATAATGTTGCAACATTGTAGCAACATGTATCAAAGCTCAGGGTAAGGCATTAATAGAGGGGAAGGTGATTTTATCTTCAAACAAGGTCAATTTTACACACTCCTCGCCCCCACACACTGCCAAGCCCCCCCCTTCCCCCCCAAGCCCAGGACATTTGTATCGGTCCTGTCTGCACTGCCAGCATTCAGACACTAATGTTTGTGCACACATGTGGACAGGATTCCTCACAATGACATTGAGAGTAATGTATGTAGAAGTTATGCATGAAATAACTGAAAAAATTACCCTGAAAGTCTACATTCATCTCCAAAGAAGAAACAGGACACAGAGCAAAGGTACAAGAAAGAAATTGGCAGAAGGTGCAGAAAGAAGATAGATACAACAGTAAAGGTCCAAAAATTTCACCTTAACTGCTTTTGTATTACCAAAGTAACCATGCAAAATAAACAAGCATATGCCACATTCCCTAAATTTTCATTTAATTTCTTCCGCCCTAGACGTACTTCGTCTCCCTGCATGCGTTCATTTTCTTTAGTTCTTCCCTCTTCCATCTGCTTTGTCTTTCCTATTCACTGTCCATCCCCAACCCCACTGCTTAGATTGATGCCACTAATAGAACCACAGTAGAACAAAAATATGCACCAAATAATCACTTGCAGCCTTCTTGTATACAGACCTCATTCAATTAGGTCTAATACCTGACTAGTCAGAAAGACAGGCTCTGAGTATATGCAATTGCCAGAGTTGCCATAATTTGGCAACACTGATGCCATAATTTGGCCCATGGAATGGCCCATGTGACATATTTTGTGACGATGTAAGACACATCTGTGCTTCAGATGTCTGAAAAAAACGCAGTTGTATTGTCTCTAGATACATACACAGATACAGCAAGGAGGCACAAAGTCACTGAAAGTCAACATCTGCATGTACAAGAATATAATTTGAAGTATTCAGCTAAGTTTCCACACAGAGCTACATTTTCCGGTTAATACTGCCAACTAGTTTCAACCTTGCACCTAGATTTACGAAAAGGGATGTCTGAATTACCTGGGCATTGACAACGTGTGTGTATACATACACATAGCTACATGTACACAAGGCTGAGTATTTCATATCTGAGGAAAAGAACCCAAGACGCTTCTCTGCAGATTTTAGAAGGAACAGACATTAACATCTACACAAATAACTTCTTTATTCCATTACTCAGAAGCCAAACTGAGAAGAAGCATTAGCATCCTGATTTCAACTCAGGAGTTTCATGCTAAACTATATTTTACCTCTCTTTCGCTTTATTTCAGTACTCTTGGTCCTCCTTTACAAAATCTACATATGTTTCCTTGCAAGTAACTCTGAAAACTCCAGTCTTTCTATTCTGATGTTCAATGAAAGAATCATATACTTTAGTAGTTGATTCTCTTACACGATTGCTGCCCATTCCTAAAACTGAAGCTATTCGCAGCTGTAAACGTTCCTTCCCTATAGCTGCTTAACTTCAATGACAATTTTAGATCAAAATTAATTCACATGATTAAATAAATTGGAATATTAAAAATAGAACTAGAGAATGATAAAAGCAATGTAGATATTTTAGATACAACACAGTTTTTAATTAAAACACAGAATCTTCAATTTGCTCCTAAATAAAACAGTAACCTTCACTTGATTGATTCTAGGAGTGTTGCTGATATATCTTGTTATAGTGGCACGAATCACATATTAATTAACAATTTGAGTAATTAAAATGTTTTTATTCTTTAAATATATTAGAGATGGAGCCAAATATCTATCACACGTGCAAAATTTATGGTATCCAGCACTGAAGAAAATTTAGTGCAGAATAAGAAAACACAAGTCTGGCTCGTTACTGTATACTTTGAGGCAAGTATTTTAGCTTTCTTGCTGTATGATGATATGCACAAACTGACTTGATCCAAGACATGAATCTGTTGTTCATGAGGGTATTTTTGATGTAATCCTTACAACTAAAGGTAAACTTATCCTCTTCCACATTTACAGAAAATCCACTAGTGTTTACAGCTTCTGTCCAACTCAGTGTTTCTATGAGCTCCAAAAAGCAATTATCTGTGTGCAGAAACATACCTGTACAGCACTGCTTTCTCATTCTTAGAGAAATTAAGAGTTCTTTAGTGTACTTCAGCAATTCACACATTTATTTTCTTCACACACATAGCGGTCAAAATCCCACCTTACTCATGCTGGTAACACCAGAAATACATATATTGTTACTATAATTAATAAAAACATACTCTAATCTATATAATTCATATATAACGAGCGCCTTCAGTGTGTCACCCTTTGTTGACTACACAGGCTGTGCCTTCCACTGGGACACTGTCCCCCCCAGTGCACAATGGCCAACCCCTGGGCTCCTCCAAGTAGACCTGCTGCTGCCTCTGCCCTTCCACAGACCTCTCCTCCCTTCCCTTCCCTTCCCAGGGTCTTCTCTATCCCCCAGGACCCCTTCAGCCTCTTTTATCAAACACCTTGTCCTCACCTTTAGGTTTCTGTCCAGCTGCCCCGAACAAAGCTCACCCAGGCTGGTCTCCCACACGCTTCACCATTTGTGCTAATAACTCTTGTGCCTTTTGCTGCCTCCACGGCTTGAATACTATCACTGACTTAACGTGTTACTCACCTTTGTTTTCCTTACATTTCTTTTTATTAGTCTTCTCTCTTTATTTTCACCCTCCTTCCGAGATAGACACTTGTACAGGCTGTGAGTGCCCCGGCATCAGCTGCTCTGTGAGGCGA
>NW_010512608.1:264421-266579 GCF_000687285.1 Phaethon lepturus | reverse complement strand
CCAGCCGGTTCTGGCCGGTTCCGGCAGCCCCACCCCCGGGCACAGCCCCGCCCCGCAGCCTTGCCAGAGGCACCTCAGGGGAAGCGGGTTTAAGAACGGACAAAATGGCGCCTGGCAGCGAGGACTGAGGAAAAAATGGGAGAAACAGCCCCACGAGACGGGAGGGGAGAGGAGAGGGAGGAAGAAATGGTGCTCCATGCCTGGGGCTGAGACCGGGGAGGGGAGCAGGTTCACCTGACAGGCTGAAATAGAGGTGGTGATGGGGCAGAGGCCCTGCTGGTGGAGCTGTGCCAGCCCAGGCGAGTACACAGATACATTTTAAAAAAGAAAAAAAAAAAATTAAATCTGTGCACAAGTTTTGTACCTTCCTAGGTTTCATTGAGATTCTTGTCAAAAAAACCCTCTTGAACACCTCAACAACTAGCACATTATACTGTCAACTCTAAACTTCTGATGAAAAATACATATGTACATAAATTTATATGTCATCCCAAGCAGTATAAAAATATACAGGTACTATAAACTATATTTCTGTACACCAGTTCTTGCGAGCGCTAGCCACAACAACAAAGACTTTCCTGTGTACTGACACGTATTCGGGCTTATGTAAGTTCAGTGGGAGCTTTTGGTTTTATTCCGAAGAGTTTTCCCAACAAATCACACAAAAAACAGCAATCCTTTCCTACATTATTCAGGATCGTTAATATTCGTGCATTTCAGATACTCCCGAGCACTGTCAAACCACAGTACATAATATAATTTCAGTATTTACACTTTCATCCCAATCTGGGTTGAAAACAAGGTATTTCTATGTCAGAATCTCTACGTTTCGACATTGCGATAACCTTGCTTGTATGTCTATGTAACACACGTGAGGTATCTTTCATTTCTGCTCAATGGGAAGAGAATGGCTCAACTGCAGATCATAGATCTTAAACAACTAGAGTCAAGTTGCAAAAGCCTGTGTTGGCAGGTCAACAGTTTGAACTCCTTTCTCTACACATCTTCACTTGCCATCAGGTCAACACAAATATTTAAGGGCTGAGTGCAGCTGTGAACAAAGCACACCAGTGCTGGTGAAGGGGCATGAATTCTTCCCCCTCACACAATGTGTCTCACACATGCCACAGCAAACTACCGGAATGCGAGGCTACTGTCCCTTTACCCTCTCAGATGAAACCCACCTGATGGTGGATCCAGCCCACAGGTCTGATGACTCCTGTGTGCTTTATTCGTTGGCAATTTTGAATGCTGTCAAAATTCCTCTATGAGGCTGACTCCACCCCTCCACATTTTTCATAATCTTTCTCAGCAGTTTAAGCTTTATTCCTACCAAACCTTGTTCCCCGAGGCCTGATGCTTCTAAAAATACTGTTTTCTATCACCTTCTGGCAGAATAATCTTTCTCCATTATGAAAAGGATTACATATATTCCTAAAGCGTTTAGAATAGTCCTGTCCGAGTACTGTCAACCACTATGTGAAATATAGGGAACCTGGAATTCACTCAGCAGTGGCAGAGACTCCCAAATGCTGTAGTTTTCATAACTTTCTATATATTATTCTGGGCATCTTGAGCTACATAAACCTGGGGTCTACAGACTAGTCAGATATAGAAGGACCAGCTAAATGTTGGCACAGACATACGTAATTTTGCCCTTAATGCACCATTTGAGAGAAAGCCTTATCTAATATGCTCCCGGCCTGGATCCAACTGCTTGTCTTGACCCAGCATCACACTGTAACAACTACACAAACAACAAAATAACTTCAAGATTTCTAAGGTGTGCCTATATGAATATTTTAGCTTGAATCAGGAGTGTTTTGGAAGTTAACCTGGAGGATGCTCTCAGGGGCACACCCCATGCACTCTGTTACTGGGAGATAGCTTATGAGACCTGACTAGAGTAAACACTCAAGTAAGTACCTGTTGAAGCAATGATTATAATTCTTCTTTTTTCCCAGCCTTATCATCAGCTAAGAGTAAGTAAGAACTAGCAGAAGTGTCATATATCATGCTCTGCTTTAACAAAAAATCTGGACTTCAGGCTCCTGGAGCTAAGGAGAAATTCCTTAACTTCCACCAGATGTAGAATACATATTTTCCTTTCAGGGCAGCCGCTGGAATAAACGTCTGACACTAAATAGTGAATGCTACT
>NW_010512608.1:246921-259421 GCF_000687285.1 Phaethon lepturus | reverse complement strand
TCAGTGGATCTTCTTGGCTGAAAGAGGAAAACAGGGCACGACACTCTTGCACCTTCTACTGGATAACAACAGTAAAGAGGAAAAGAAAGAGGAAAAGTTAAGTTCTACCATATATGTAAGATTTAGAAAATGCTTATTACAAACTTCTGCATATTTCCATCCTTAAGAAAGGATGTTTATTTCAGTACCTTTCCTATCACCCCATTCTCTACAAGGGGCTTTCTCTAGCCTCTTTGCAACCCCAGATTCCGAGCAATAGCCTCAGAGCAGAGCAGAATTCTGCCCACTAGTGATTAAGTTTCACATGACTCATGAAGAGATGACAACGTATCACTCTGAGCATGCAATTAAACCAACACATCTAGTGTGAAGGTAAAGTTCATTCACTGAAAACAATCTGAGGAATTACAATTTGTAACATGACCAAAAATACAGTAATCAAGAACAAAAATTATATTTAAAATATGCACCCACAAAAATCAGAACGACTCTGGGCACAAGGCAATGCAAACTAGCCTTGCCAGAAATAAGCTGCAAAATACCTTCATTTTCTCATACAGTGGAACCCTGATAAAATCACAACTGTTAAGGTCATACAGTATATCAGGTGGAATCACAGTCTTTAGAACTCCATTATTAATGCACACAACCTCACAATCAAAGAGGATAAGAGCACAGTTCCCAGATGCCAATGATTTGATCCTATCTTATTTGGCTGTTTACATTTAAATAATGTGGCCGTATAAATTTAAATAATAAGAACCACCAACAGATGGAATGTAGTGCAAAAAATGTGCCTTCTACGAGACCCTGAACATATACTACACGGTGCTTTACAATTTATTTGAGCAGAGCTCATATTAAAAAAAAAAAAAAAAAAGAGACTCATTTCTTCTGCCATTATGGAAATAAAAGGACTAGTGCTTTAGTTCGTTGCTAGCACTGCCAAAGAAACATGCAGTTCTCTAACCTCCAGTACAATGTACCCATAAGGTACCAAGCATCAAAGCATATTAAAAGATATTAACTGCATATTTGCTTATGAACAAGATAAAAAGCTGTAGGGCCTCCAGGTTCTCAAGCTGTGAGTGGAACAGCTTTGCAATTTGCCTGCAAAACTGCATTTTGATCTTAATGAATATAAAATGGCTGCCATTAAAAGTAAAACAGATTATTTCAGGTCTTTTAGGGCCCATAGCTCTTTGACGGTCTTGGAGGGGCACTATGATCTTTCATTAAAATCTCACAGCAGGACTCCCTCACCAGCAAATCAAGCCTTGCAGTCGAGGAGATTGGCTACATTTAAAAGTAATTTTCAGAAATCTACACAGATTTTCAATTTGGTAATGAAAGCCATAAGAGAATGCAGGCAGCATTTTGTTGAATATTGTTACTAATCCAGTGCTCACATTCGTTAGAAATTAAACTGCCCCGTAACTATCACTCTGATGGCAGCCTGCCATTTCGGCTCAGTTGTAATCTCCGTTTGTTAATGAGTAGCATGTGCTAATTGTTGTCAGCATCCCTGCCATACGTCCCTTCCATAACAACATATTTTACCTGCTGAAAGGTGTTACCTCTTGCACTGTCAGCATCCAGTTTAAGAGTAGAAATCTCAGCATAGTAGGAAAAAGGGTTCAGTTTCATTTGTAATAACATGAAGTTAAAAGTATACATTTTCATATTGATATCCAGACCCTCCTAGCACCTCATTCTGCGTATGCTACTTCTAACATTAATGCATTACGGTAATACAAAGAAAGATGCTGTACAATAAAATGGCACAGGGACAACGGAGGTAAATTCTCAATATTGTAACATAAAGTAAGGGATGCAGCTCCCAGTAAAATGAAGTTGAAAGGTTTGAAAAGTTAGAGTGATCATATCTCATTATTGCAAACAATGCGGGGGGGGGGGGGGGGGGGGCGGGGAGGAGTGGGTTAAAACAAAACCTGACCTGGAGCTGCGATGAAACTGGATTGGGACAAAAAAGATTAACTCTGAGTAAGTTAGTCAGAGCTGATGACTGTGCTGCCCTCAGGTGGAAGGTCTTGTCGGGAGGGGGAGGCCTCCACTTACAATGTAAACCCAGAAAAAAATAAAAGTAAAAACAATTTAAAAAAATAAAACTCAGCCTTAGTGGATGCAACAAACCAAGATATTCAGAAGTGTGAGCAAGAAGGGTTATAATACATGAATTCTCAAATAAACCAAATGTGAATTGAATTATGGCAGAAGAGAACAATTTTCATCTAGTGAATTGTAAATTGAGTTTGTTTCCAGTTCATATTTGAAATGCAGGGTTGATGCTTGGCTTTTCATTTTATTTTTTAGCTGGGGGGATTCTAACGAAAAATACAACTTGAAATAACCAAAACCTTATTGAAGAGCTCTAGCACATACACCGTGTGACTGACACACATTCTCTGAAGCATATTTTAGTATCATTGCATCAAGTAGATTAGTTGTTCAACTGCCATAAGCAACAATATCATGTACTGCTACGTGTTTAAAATTATTCAAATCAGTTTTGTACACATACATAGGGTCTTTTAAAACAAACAATTTTTTTCAATATGCAGGAGCAATCTGAAAGAAGCGATATTACAGGGTATTCTGACTAACAGAAAACAAACAGTCTTGTGCTCATTCATGAATGGAGTGCAAGGACTTTCCTTGGGGCTTTAAGGGGTGCACAAAGTACCCACAACTTCTCTACAATAACAAGATACTTCTTCACTACCAGGTAGCCAGCTAATCAGGGCTACAGCATCCCTCAGATTGCTCTAAATGGAGTCCAAAGCAGAAAATCAGCAACTTCAGTCACAAAACATGCATGAATGATTAACCGCCACATACAAGTGACTGTAAAGACAAAATATGAGGGATCAGTCCAATCTGCTGGAATCTGAAATGATAATTTCTTGCCAGTTTCTTGTCTTTTTGGGGGGTCAGAAGCACTTAGCTGGAACACCTTTACATGTAATGTTAGAGCTTTCTCACCAGTTTTGGGGTTTACTCTTTTGAGAACAGTTAAAATTTTTCCAAAGCAAAAGACAACAACAAAAGTGTGCTGCAGGTTTGATTTCAGGGTTTGATCTCCTATTTTTTTCACTTTGAAACACTGAACACTGTGTTTTCTAAATCCTCCTGCCACATACCACCATACTCACTGTGACAGCAGTATCCTCATTATACATGATGTTTCACTATTGTATACACCATGGGCTGAGTGATGCGACATTACCAACTCCGCCTAATACGTATCAGCCCATAGAGCAACATGTAATCTCTTTTTTCTTCTGTAGCCAATTGTAGAAGCAGCAGGTGAGTTTACAGAGCACCAGTTTTTCAAAGCTAGGACAGAGGGCATCTCTAGTGATGCTTTGCTGAACTCGATCAAGAGTTAGCTGATAGCTAGCTTTGATCCCGTGCAGTCTGGGCTACTCAGATGGGCAAGCTCAGCCTACGTTACACCTAAACACCGATGTGCTTGGGCCCACACCAAGGGATAGTGAAAACTTTGCCTTTCACCCTTGATGTATTCTGCAGCTCAACTGTAAAGCCACACTTGCTTAGGGACTGGTGTCCAAACTATTCAGGAGCCAGAGAAGATTGTGTTTGAGTGCAGACAGGCAAAACAGTGCTCTCACCCATCTCAAAAGTATATTTATAGGGTTACAGTGCAGCAGGTGGCTTTCCTTTCACTAGCTTTAAACTGGTAGCAGTGTACCTGTGGCAGCACTGAGCTGTACGTTGTTCCAGAAGTGCAACTCAGAAGCAGAATAAGCACTGACACAATACCAGGTGATGAGGTGCCTGCAAGGCCATCTGTGTACAGCAGAGTTCAAAGCGAGTCCAGGGCAGGCACATAGATTTCAGTTACATCTTTACCTGCAGTGCAGATGCACCCCAGAAACACTTCTGCTAAATCATACCATGCAAGCTAAAAAGTTTCACGCTGAGACTTAGTACAGTGTTGCTACTGCACTATAAATTCACACCGTAGCTTGATGTATGCTAATATCCCTCCGAATGGAGATGAGAGAAAGGGAACAGCTCTGGAAGGTGACAGTCCTGCAGGTTCCTGAGCACGTGGATAAATTTAAACTGGTTTTCAAACACAGTGTTCAGGACCAATACATTTGGGAACTTCACACAGTTGGTTCCGGCATTGTCCATTATCAAGTCTTAAAAAACAGTATTGATGAGAACAAACAAACAGTCAGACAAATAAAGTTTTATAAGGTTAGCTTTTAAAATAAATGCTTTTTTTGTTTAAATAACTCAGCAATTTATATAATTAGCAAATAATTTTTTTTTCTTCAGTGTTACTTTTTTGAAAGCAAGCGGGACTGACTACATCTTTGTAATCTTTGTTTTCTTGCACAAAACCAGTGTGCTAATTACTATGTGTCACAGTCAGTGATCCATTTTGGGAGAACGAGGAGAAGTGACACACCTTGTACCTTTTTATATATAGGCAAGTAAAAAGGAAGTGATTTTTTGTATGTACGTGTCACATTCTGAAATAATTTGGCTATCCAAAAAGAAAAAATAATCATTTTTATCTTATGATTATAAAGGAAAGGCAATCATTAGATTAATTTTCTAGTGTAACTTCCTAAGGACAAAAACTGTTAGTTTAAACATGGTCAACATTTTAAAAATGTGATTAAAAAACACTGTGTAGTTTGGGGGCTTTCCATTCTATACCTATTCTCTAATCCCTCTTGCAGGAGCTTTCCATTCACACATTTTGCATCCAGATGTTAACTGCTAGTTGTGCGACTTGCTGGATTAGCTCAGGACTTTGAATGCCATTTCACATTCCTGAGGAAACAGGCCCTCCTGAAGAATTAGCTGTCCTAAGTAGAGTAGCTGGCAAACGGGGAGGAGGAGAAAACAGGAGCAAGGTCAAAAGGAATGAGGAGTGGAAAGTCACATAAACTTACAAATAAGAGTCTCACATGGAGAGAATTTGAACAAAACAGTAGAACAGAGCTAATAAAGCTGGGGTGCAACATGGCATAATCAAACTCACATTTTATAAACACCATGTTTTGTTTCCCCTCTTCTTTTCCACACCCTGTATACAGTGCTTTTGACTGAGGTTTTCTAAACAGTCCCATCCAGAAGGAAAAGGAAAGAAGCACAAATTAAAAAATGAGCTGTGTGTCACAGACTTTTCAACGGGATGCAACACCTTTCAAAGCTACATGTGCTGCCTACACAACTGCCTATGCAATCTCACTTTGCATACTGAAGGGAGTAACCTAACGGTATCACTTATTGCTTGACCTGGCCTGCAAGTTTTTATTTGAGCGTGGCCCCACTGAAGTTATGAAAACTCCAGCATGACCAAATAAAACACTTTGGATTCAAGAGTTCACTTGAATTCACTCTGGATTCATGAGTTCAGTTCTTCCTTGGTGAAAGTTTGCTAGACAAGCTCTAGCCAAAGGGGACTACATACAGGATGTAACCTTGATTCCACTGAAGTATATGGCCAAAATCCGACTTCAGTAGGGACAGAATTTTACCTTAAAACTTGCCAAATGAGAGACCGGGAAACTGTAATATCAAACATCACTGAGACAGAAAATGTCCTGGAGCTGAAAAAGGCTACAAGCAATTTGGTCTTATCTCAGCAAAAATGGCCCACATCTGCCCTATATTTTTTATTCTATGGCTAAAAAAGGACAAAAAGTTCTACATTCACCATCTAACACATGTCTTGATATATAATGGTGGATATTTACACAGAAACTGGAGATCTATAGTTAAGTCTGTTAGACCAGTAAAACATCTTAAATCACTTTTTCTGTTTGATCTCCTGCACTGAGTGGACCTCAAAACCAGGCAAGCCCACAGCTTCTAGAACAAGGCCGAGGTCCGCAGTCCATAACAGTGCTTTTACTACCATTCCAAAACACAACAAATCTTTCTGGATGTATTTTAAGATTGCTTTTTCTTCCTGCTACACAGTTGTCTGCAGACAGTCTAGCTTTTTTCCAACCTTATCTATTATTCAGACAAAGAATTATTTTTATAGAAGCTAATGCTTCTTTTCCCCAACTTTTTATGATCAAGGTGACTTACAAACAGCTGCAATAAAAATGGCTGGGGTTTTTTTGTTTGTTTGTTTTTTGTTGTTTTTTTTTTCCCCCTCCATACAAGAGCGTTCTCAATAATGTTTCAGAGAGAGCAGAGAGGCTAAAAGGATACGTGACATTCATAGATTTCACCCCTGAAGCCACAAAAACCACACTAGCAATTTCTTCATTTGACCAAAATGAATGGTCATCACAAAAACAAATGTAAGTTTGGTATCACTGATTTGGCTGAGACAGCTTAGGGGCTTGAACTTAATAGACTTCCTCTGACAGATTAGGATCTTCTGGTACGTCTGCATCATCCTGTCACAGCAGATAGCCAAGTCCAAACCACAGGCATGGGACTGCCCTTGATCCATAACCTCAGAATACAAAATAACTGGCTAAAGAATGTAATAAGACTCCCAAGGAAATACCTTTGAAGACAGTATTCATTTTACTTGGTGGTCTTTTGGGGGGGGGTTAGGGGGTGGAAGAAGACAATTAAGCATTAAGAACTGATTGATGCTTAAACAAAATGCCTAACAGTAAAAGCACATTTCTATATTCCAAAGGACCAGGCAAAGCCATTCCTAAGAAGGGATTAACCACTATCAGATGATATTACTACTGGATTAATGGTGTTTCGCATTTACTATATTTATATTAAAAAATATATCTCTTTTAGGGAGGATATAAGTGATTTGTATAAAATCTAAAAGCCAAAAAACTAGATTTTATTTTTACAGCAACATGACAGATAGTATTCTCTTTATTTATACATCCTTAATTGAAGTAATTTTTCCCGCTTTGTCTGGAACCAGGCTATGTATTTCAAGTCAATTATTTTGAGAGTACCACAGCCCATGAAAATAGTACAGCAATGTATGACTCCAGAACTGATGCTTTATATTCTGGTGGATATTTTAAGCTCTTCTTATTTTACAGAATTGTTTTTGTAATAGATACACTAAAGGTGATCATTTTACTTTATTGCTAGTCATTGCTGACTGAAATATTTTGCCAGATGAAAGTAATTACTATGACTATATTACTTTTCTAACCTGTTCAGTGTATTGTATCTCAGATATTCATAGTGTGAAATTCTGGATCTTCATTTGCAAAAAAAATGTCACATTGTTCTGTGCTCTGGCCTTGATTATGTAAAGCCCATATAGATGTTATTCAGTTTCCTTCCCCATCTGTGTATCTTGCATCTACAAAACGTTACAAGAAAACGCCAATCTTACTGTAGAATTGTTCAGATGATAAAGCCAAACAACATACTCAGATGTTTGTTACAAAGAATCTGCTTTGACCAGAACTGAATCACTCAGGTGAATTTTTTAAAAGGATGCAAGGAACAACCATATACTTATTCAACATTAGTGACTACTAGCCAAAATTATGCATTAGAGAAAATAATTTCTTGAGGCATCCTCAGGATTATATCCCCTGGAGATGGAAAACAGGCCTGTGTCTCTCTCACAAAGTCGCAACTGCTTGGAGTACACTTTTTTCAGTTCAAACCAGAGTAATATATGCACAATAAACTCACTGTTGTAAATATTTACTGTAATATCCATCTTCTTGGTTCTCCTGCTACCCTAACCAGCAGCCATGCTACCATAAATTAGGGGAAGTATTTTGTAGGAGCTGCAAGCAGCTCTCACTGTATTTCTGGAAACGGCCATCCAAGAAGAGGCAAATGACACAAAAGAGACAGCAGAAATTGTGGCAAACTCCACACATTTCAAACTGCTACACTCCTACTCCACTTCTGAGGTAAATGTGGCATTCTGGGTTAAAGACGACCAGTGGATGCAGAGATATAGCTAGCAATGTATCTGGCCTGCTGAAAGGCTTTTGGTTTTATCTTGCTGAAAGCATTCAGATATCTGGGAGAAACTAACTACACCTAAGCAGTGCAAGATGAACCACCTCCACTACCAAACTCATTGAAAAAAATCATTCTTTCAAGCACACACAGATCTTTTCTCTTTTTCTTTTTTTTTTTCCTTGTCATGAATTACCAATACTGACAAGTGGCAATTTTTCCTGAGCAGTGAAATTGTTACACTGTGTAAAGGACATTTTCCTGCAAAAATTGCAAATGTCCATTTCAACACTCACCGTCTTTCCAAAAGAGAGACTTACACACTTGCTACCATCACGATCCATGACATCTCCTTCAGAAAATGGCACAGCAGCCCCATTCATTGACACTGGATGAGGGTAAGAAGATTTTAACTTCCTAACCGCTCTATAACTTCTAATCTAAACAACTGTGTAAGCCCAAGCTTCACGGTGGCTACATAAATTTCAAATGCATTCAGTAATGCTCGACATAAGGACCCTAATAGCGTAGGGATAAAGAAAGGAGGTAGACAACAGTTTAAAACTAAGATGAGGAGTTTCTGCACACAGAGCTTTCTTTTGCTTAGGCTGATACTGCTGTTTTTTGCCTTGGAAAAAAATCTTATCTTGGTTATCTGGAACGCTGTGAACTAGAAACGTGGTTTAGAGGAACTAATCACAACTACCAAAAAGCAAAACCTCGGTCTTTCCTGTTGTATTCTATGCTGGGCTCCATTCATACACAACAGGGCTAGAAACAGAGTGGTGGAGGACGTGTTTACCCACTTCATTGTGGTATTCAACAACAGAGTTTCTGTAGTCACTCAGTCTCCAAATATATATCTGTCTACTGCAAATGTTTTAACCTCAGTCCTTAGCAGGTAGGACTTTGAATAAGCTTTTCTTCTGAAATATTTCCATCAGCATTATTTGTTCTTAAAGAAAAAAGAGAAAGCTTCTTACAAAAGGTAATTAAGCAGTATGATATAGTAATAAGTGGAATGAACAATAAGGAGTTGTACTAAAATATATGCTTTATGCAGTAGAGGACTGGTGTTTCAGGAGATTAACAATTATGATCACCAGTCCTCTTCTGTTTCTGTAATACTCCACACAATCTTTTTTAAATTACTTTATTAACCTTTCCTCCTAGCACAGAAGTGCCCGATTATAGATAATATTTCAAAATCGTCTGAGGTGTAAGTGTGTTTGATTTGCTCAGTAATTATTTGTCTACTTTATTACATTGACCAAGCACACAAGCTCCTTGACCAGTTTTATTTCAAGTCCAGTTAAGAATAGGGTCGTATCATTTTGTGTGATCACTCCCTTTGGGCCCCAGAAGACCTGGAATTTCATACAGTAGCTGGTATCTTGGACATGAATATGTCACACTTTAAACAGGCAGAAATCAGTCAGTCTGCTGTCATTTAACGTTAAGGGACCTGCTCATAAAGGAAAGGTTTAGTGCACATGTGAAAGAAGTTTGTTTATTCACTGCATTGCAAACCAAAGACATTTAAGCACAGGCATGCAAATTTGCCTTTCTAAACCTAAAAGGGTGTAAAAACTCTATATATTTGTCAATGCATGCTCTTTCATGATAATTTATTCCAAACATTTCACACAGCACATTATTTCCATTTGGATCTGAAGTATTAGCCCATTACCAGCTCCACGACTATCTGCAGCTTCATGCTAAACATATGATGATCACAGAAAAATACGCATTTCTTAAAACGCAGGCCTGGAGAAAACAAGGAAATAAAACATGCAATGAAAAAGTTCTCCTGCTCTAACTTTGCAGCTTTGTAGGAAATGAAAATAATATTTACATTTTTTTAAGGATGAAAATGCAATGAGATGAAATGCGGTACACGGTTTATTCCTGAGGGCCACCACTAGGATAAAAGCATAAAGCCTGGGGACTTTGTTTACTGTCCACAATCAACAAATCCTGAAATCTCCATATGCAGCAGGTTTCTAAAGCTCTGTTAGTAATACTGTGTATTGCTGGTCAGCTCAGTCACCCATAGAATTACAGTGTAGAGTATGGATGCCAGTATTTTAGACCCAAACCGAGCATAAAAAACACAAAGTAAAATTCGGTGTCAGCACAAAGTTGACAGGGAATGATTATAACAGCTTCGAAGCTTGAAAAAGAGTGTAAATAACTAGGATCCCCCGCGGGCTCACTCAGCCTGCATACATAACAACTGTGATGGACAGCCACTGTGGTAAAGTATATAAAAAAAAAAAGTCACTCTGCAAAGATGCAAAAATTTCTCCTGCAACGACTCTTAACTGTCACCTTTCTGACTAAATCAGCTACTTTTACAGAGAAAAAGTATTGTAAGATGCATGTTTTTGGTACAGGCTGCTACTTTAACAGGTAAACCATTAATATATTTTTCAGTGCTAATAAGCCCCAAGAATTTGTATTTCTTTAAAACAAATGATTCAAAGCTGCATGTTACCAAGTTCTTTCAACCATCACCCAATTAACTACAGGAAAGAGAAAACCCAGACCACAGAGCAAAAGGATTTCAAATAAGGCACGTATATGAACGTAAGAATGAAAATACTCTTACCTATAAACACATAAATATTAGTACACTTTTTCCTTGGGACTTTTTTCTCCTAGATATGTACATATACAAGCACAATACACGCATGTTGTAATGGCTTTAAAGTGCTGGCAAATTGCAAGTGGGTAGATCCACTGGGTCCCCTCAGATGCTGTCAGACATGTGACAGCACTGTGATTATGTGGTGCCTTCATAGTTCCTGGCTGGAAGCTGGGAGCGAGGGGAATCGGACTTAAAAAGCAAACACTAGCATATGCCTACAAACTACTGCATTTTTAAAAATCAATTAGCAAGCAAATTATGTAATTAACTATCTTTTTTCCACTATTTATTCTATGTAAGCTTTCAATTTTGGATTAAAAAGGTAGGTATTTTGGATTAAAAAGCAGGTATTAAATGTTTACCCATTTTGGTTATATTTCTCTGAACTGAGTAGATGCCTTCAAATACCAGCCTTTGGTCATTGGACTATTAGTTCCAGGAGTTTGAATTTAAGTTAAGCTAAACAGGAGCTCATAATTATGACATAGCAGAGACATTTGTGATGACCAGGCAGTATCTACTGAGAAAAACAAGTTCTTTTTTAGCAAAAAGAAAAGAAAAATTCTCTCATGAGATAATAAAAAAACCACGATTAAGTTCATGGTGAGTTAGGCAAAAACAGAACTTCTCACCTTGCAAGATATTAAATGCCCTCTCTCTTCATTGAACATAAAGAGAATCGAGAGTTCGACACTTCGTAGGCTGTGCTCATCAATTTGGTGAATGTGGCATGTAAATTACGGTTTTGTAATTTTATGAAGTGAAAAGGTCACTGTTAGGTCTCTGAAAATCCTGAACATTTTCAAGGATGACCCTCAAGCAAAGGGCTTACTTTCACCCATAGCTATACAATCCTTATGTTTTGCTGGTGCTTTTTGATCTTTCTACTGCTGTTTATTCAGAAGCTTGCAGTTTCTTTCCTCACTTGAAAGAACAGTGATATCCAAAGGACGTATCTGAAAGCCAGCACGGCGACAAGTATTTGTTTTAGGCCACTTCGTTTTCTTTGTGCTATAAAAATGTGTCACATATTTGAGATGTTCCCTCAAAAAATTAATCAGAGTATATGAATGGCGGGATAAGTTAACCTTGTACAAACTTTTGCAGTGTTATTCTACTCAAGGAAATACAATGCTTTACATGACAGTTGACTTGGCTGAAATAGCAAATAAAGGTGGGCACCCAGTGCTCTCTTTGTGGGCTGTTAAGAATACGCTTCCTTTCAAATGAGTGACAAGAGACTAGCTCTGTAGATAGTCTTAAGTAGTTCTTTGCACCTCAGCTTACCTGCATAAAAGTGGCAAAATAATTACGAGCCTATTAAGTATAGCTTTTTAGTTCCTTTAGAAAAAAAACAGTTTTATAAGATGAAAGATAGGGAAATTTTGCCCAATTTCACAATTTACATCTGACCTGTAGAGTTGCTGTTCCAACTGAAAGAAGCTGATAGTTCCTTTTATATTTTACTTTGACACCACGATACTAGCCTTAAGAAAGTGGGACAATATTGGAAATGCATTTGCTTTGAAACCAGTCTTACTAAACCCACTGACTACAGGCAAGTTATTCCTGACTTGGGCCAGAAGCCTTTGCAAAAATCTTAGAAAGAATATCAGGATACAGCAGCTACAAAATTAAACAGTTCTATTCATAGCAAGCTAACAACTCTAAAAAATGAAATTCAAAGCTATCTTTTAATGTTTCTTCCTAGCAATGACCAACGGAGCAGCAAGCAACGCAGTACTTGGTAGCCATGCTAAGTGAAGCCGGATTTGTAATCTCGCAGAAATAAAAGGCAGAACAGTAGATATA
Organism: Phaethon lepturus; assembly: GCF_000687285.1. Taxonomy (NCBI): domain Eukaryota; kingdom Metazoa; phylum Chordata; class Aves; order Phaethontiformes; family Phaethontidae; genus Phaethon; species Phaethon lepturus. The sequence continues at coordinate 247,027 of NW_010512608.1, read as the reverse complement.
GGAGATATTATTTCATACCAGAATTAGCATAACCCAGCACATCAGAATATTAAAATTTAACAAGGATTTCAAACCATCCCTGTATCATCAGCAGAGAGTCATGTCA
>NW_010512608.1:197979-246890 GCF_000687285.1 Phaethon lepturus | reverse complement strand
TCAGCAGGATAGGTGTAATTGTATCAATATTTTAACGCTTGATGCATATTGTCTGTGATAAATTGCTTGCATAAATAAAAAGCACCAATATTCAATTGCCAATGAAATAATCACACATTCTGGATCTTTATTATATCATGCATTATTTAATTACAATAATCAGAATCCTTTTGAAGGTAAAACAAGATTAAAAAGGTTTTATTTTATTGGATCTATATATTTGATTTACACTTTATATGTTAGCTTTGCATTAAGAATTTATAAGGCATCAATTCAAATGGTGATATTACAAGAGTTTATTCCGTTTGTAATTAGTACAGTACTCTTAAAGTACTCTGGCTATGAGAGATAATATTTCAGTATTTTAATGAGCTTTTTAAGTATAATTGATGTAACAATCGTTGAATTACACATTTCTACCTGAAGAATAATGAAGGAAACATTTTAATGAGAAATTTAATCATTATTAGTAAATGATCTACTAAACTGCCATTTACTGACATTTAAAAGCTTAATAGCAGAAAACTGTATTTTTGTACATCTGCATCACTACAGATGATTATCGTCTCAATTGCTCAGGTTTTCTGGTATAACTTTCTCTGTTAGCTTTTTGTTGTTAATTTTAAGAAAAGCTTTCTTTAACTCACGATTGTCAGCTTCCTCTGGAAACTATGGGGCTTGACATGTATACAGATAATTTAAATAAATTAGCCCCTTTTCAGCCTTCAGCATTTTTTCAGTATAAAAGGTCTCATTCTTGGGAGTATTCATGCTTGCCTCAGCTTGATTTTGATGAATACCCTGTAACCTCCCTCATAGGACCTTCGACATGGCGAGCCTACCAGGGTGATGACAGCAATGTGTGAAGCTACCACATTTTCTTTATTTACAAAACACAATGAAAACACACAAAAAAACCCCCTCTCAAAACAAACAAAAAAACCCCAAACAAACCTGCAATGACAATTTTCCCCCGTGCCGTGAAAAAACCCACCTAAAAAGCAACCCTTGAATTTTGGGACAGTCATTGCATGCGTGCCATCAGAAACACAGTACACCACCTACCTCATCTCCTTGCTCACTTCTCCACAGGCACTCACCCACTCAAAGTCGTATTTTTCACATAGTTAACACCCTTTTTCTCCACAGAAACTGCTCCATATCACCATCTACCTGTTACCCCAAGGCACACAGAAAACCTCTCATTTCCAGTGGGTTAACTGTCTCGGCTCAACTTGACGCCCTGCAGAAAAGCAACGTCTCACATTCACAACTCTCCTCCCAGCCGTGACAAAACTTGTACTTTGGTTCATGATACACGCCTGTGAAAGCTGCTCTCCAGGACAGAAAACTGCTCCGTGGACCAAAACAGTCTCTATAGAGTAAAGGTGGACAGCAGCAACACCCCATCCCCCTACAAAAAGCCATTCGGACATGGCAGATGTGACATGGAACAACAGCTACTGAGGAAACAAACGTTTATCAATCTCTAGGCCCACCTGATGTAGGAGATCATAAACAGCTAAGGCACATTATGCTCTGTAATAGTACAACGCCATGGTATTACACAATAGAAATTCACATTTTTCTGAAAATTCACATTTTGTTTAGTTCCTTACTTAACCCAGTATGATTTGTATAGTTGTGTGCAGTCAGGCAACTCTTTGCAGTTTGAGCAGGGGGAGGAGGATTTTACTAAATTTAGAAACAATCTGCAAAAAACAGAAAAGAGTAACAAATCGCAGTGATATACAGACACAAAACAAGCAGTATACACAACACATGAACTTAAGAGATACTACTCAGCTTGCACAGAGCTAAGTAGGGGTGGATCTGTTCTGCACTTAGGTTAAGAAGTTTCTAAACCCAAAGCAACAGGAAGTTCTTTGCTTTTAACTAGTTAGTTTTATTATTTTTGAGCAAGTAAGCCATTATTGCAGCATAGCACTAGACAGCATTGGTCCACCATAGAGAAGCTTCATTTGGGAAAGGGAGGGAGATAAAATTGAGGTTCCACTCTTCTTTTAGGTGGCAACTCAGTCTCTGAATAGAAATTGGGAAAGCAACACAAATAAGTTAGTGAAGCATTATTAGTATGAGGTTTCTCTCTCATGACTGCAGTTTCTACAGCTATCCACTAGGAAAAATTTTCTTTTGTTCCATGTGGGTCCTAAAAATTCCCTCTTTCCCAATTTTTATAAGGAGAAGAGTCTAGAAAAGGGGCAAAAGAGAGGCTGGATATAAAGACAACATTTCTTTTGCTAATAATGTTGTTTGTAGCAGTGATAGAGAGGTTTGAGAAAATCTACAGTCTAATCCCCCCCCCCCCCCCCCCCCCCCCCCAAAAAGCCAAACAACTCAACCGTGAAGCTAGAAAAAGACGAAATTAATCTCACCAGGAAGATCTCCTCTACAGACAGCCAATCAGTTTCTATTCATAACACCACCTAAGGTAATTCAGACCCATCAAGCTACTTATCTCTGGTACCTGGACTGCCTCATTACTACATTTTAAAAGATTAGAAGAAAAACTTCCTTGAATTAGTAGTAATACACTAGGAGTCCTTCTGCTCCTTTAGGATGAAGACGATTAAAAGGGATGGAAGGGAGGGTATGAGCTCCCAAAAGGATGCTGTTCACCAGTCGTTGCCCACCTATGTCAGGGAAGTTTTGCTTTTACACACAAAAAGAAGAAGAACTTGCAGCTCTTCGCTGCAGGTCAGATTCTGCTCCAGATCAAAACCCTCAAAGTTCCAACAAAGCTTTCTGACAAAATTACTCAAGCTCTGCTTTTGCTTGCACATTCCCTCACTGTCAGGAAAAAGATGGCAGTCTCACTTGCATAAAATGTCTTTCTTCTCAGAGCTGGAAAAAGGATAGAGGACTTGAGGAAAAATTAAAAGTTGTTCATTCCCTGTGAATTCACACTCTAGTCTAATTCATAGCTGGTTTAGAGAGGACAGCCCTTTCCTCTTTAATGCCAAAAAATCTGCAAAGGAGACACAGCCATTACCAACAGGTAATCTCCTTTTGCAAGGAGCTACTGGTGACCCTATGGGATTTGCATTATATCTCCAATCCCTGTGCATCAAGCACCATGAAAAACAGCCTCTGCTCTCCCCTGGCTCGGGAAGAATATTTCTGTACATCTTCGCTTGGAGACAAAGCCTTTTAAGATTCTCCAGCATGGCTCCAGCTAGGCCTTCTGAGAACTGTAGGCTTTCCAGGACAAAACTAACTCATGTTATCATTAAGCAAGGACTGGAGAGACCTTCATACATGGACTTATTGCACAAAAAGCCTTTATAAAAGTAAAACATGCCTAGAAATTATATCCTATATATACATCTCCAGGCTCATAAATAAGACACATTCTGAAAATCAGGTGCACTGCTTCGGTCTTGTGATGATTTAAGTGAGCTACTAGGGAATATCAGCAAAAGTGACATAGAAACCAGAAGTGGACAAAGGCGAGTAATAAAACCAAGAAAAGAAACCTTGAGCCAAAAATATATCAAAACCAACTCCACTGATGTGTTTTCATTGCTTAGAGATGTAGTGCCATTCTCATCTGGTTAATTCCAATTCAGCATTTCTCTGATATACCTTTTATAATTTTCAGTCTAATTATAATGAAAACCATTTTTCAATGTAATTTTGTAATAAAAATGTTTCCTTATTTCTCATTACCTAAGAACACGAACTTGCACAGCTATTGAGCATGCTTACAATGTGCATAGTGTATCTTCACTTTCTTAGCATTTAATCTCTTCATAGTCTACAGATGTCAAGAGGTTCAGATTAAGCTTGTTAAAGATCTGCTTCACTCTAACTCACTGATGATTATTTATTTAGCAGTTTTATGTAACCCTGTCATTGATAAGCACTCTATTAATTTGCCGAGGGACAAATCAACACTAGTTATTTTTCTACTGGCTATTAGATTCAGTGTTGCTGTTTGTTACAAACCACTTGCCAGTTAATTATAAATTATGGGTCCTCTTTGCCTATATTAATTGATATCTCCTTTGCCTTTGTAATACTAGACAAATAAATTGAAGGCAAGATTTATTAAGCAGCACATGTCTTCCATCTCTTGATTAGTATTCTTTACTTTTTAAACATTTATACTTGTTTATACAGATTTGATGGCAGAACAGTATATTAGAGAACTGATCCTTGGGGTGTTTTTTGGGGAGACAGGAAGACTTATTTAACAGCTTCCCACAAATTAGGTTCAAGTGACAAACAATTTAAGTTAAGCAATTTTTAAATGCTCCTTTTGATTTAATAAAGTCTTAGGTTACAGTATCTTTCTGTATAGACAGAGCAAACACATATTTTACAGAAATTGTGTATGTAGTTATCTGCATTCAGTAAGCACCACGCATATACTGCTGCATTCTGTGCACACAGTGTTTGTACGGCTAAACAGCTACACTTGGGTGTGAAGACATATACACACAGATGCAACATACAAAAAAAAAGATGCATGTGGATATGCATACGCACACAGATCTATATATATATCCGTCTCATACCTCAGGTAGTACAGAGAGATTCTCTGTCAGCTATTTTCATGCAGAAAGAAAGGATTTTCTGAATAGAGTTTCATTTTCAAAACCTGAAGGTGTAATGAGTGGTTTCAGAACAATGGACTGTGGCCATTTTTAATTTGCATGAGTGTGAATTATATAAAGTAATTGTACAGTTTCCTGCATTTATATATGATCACTAGCTACAGGGAATGCACCCTTTCAGAGACATGTTCACACTCCACAAAGAAGCAAGAGTCAAAATTCATGCCATGTACTTTTTGAAAAGAAACTTAATTCTTTTGCTCCCTTGCCAGTGCCGAGCATAGAAGTATAATGCAAAATTTAGCTCTGGAGTAACTTCCTTGCTTTCAAAGGAATTCCTAACAATTACACCACCACTGAAATTGGCCCACAGGAACAAAACGCTGTGCCATTTCAGTGAGTTTGAATTTTGCAGCGTCTTATTTCCAGTCTCCAGGCTTTACAGTCTACTCTTCTATGTAATAAGGATGTGACACATGCAAGTGTTCATCTGGGTTATAAAAGGTGTTACCCTCCTGCCACTTGACAGGTGTCAGGAACCATTGATCCCAGAGATTACGGTTACAATCCAAACCTAATTATGGACCGTTTTTTAATGCAATTAATAGCTTCATCTGCAGCACCCTGTTTTGCTATATACTACGTTAGATAAATGCAAAGAATGCACATTCGTGACCCTATGGATGAACGCATGCTGTATTGACTGTTCACAAGCAATATCTCTCTCGTTAATTAACTGTTATAATGCACTGATTAGTACATGGTGTATGGGTGTGTATGTTTTCTACCAGGCAGAACATCTGTAACCACCCTCTGGAGGCCAGCTCACAAAGAATAACTGCTATACTACTGCTATAGCTCTCCTAATTCATGGTATATTCCACACAGCTGCATAATCATTGCCCTTTCACAGTCAAAATACCCAGAAATATGTACCCACAACCAGCCTGTAGCTCAAGTACCTTTTCAAGTAAACGTAAATGAAGATTACCTGAAACAACTCACTGAAAACAAGTAGCAAAACGTAAATTAATTATGGGCATTCTTGCAAGCATATAGGAAGAACTTGGGGTTCGTATCACAGAAAAAGCAATGATCACCTATCGGTAAGACTATCTATTTAAGTTTAAAGACTCTATTTAGTTTATATTTTCTTGAGCATCTTTGTCTGCATATACGCTTCCAGTGCAGCTCAGGTTAGAACAGTCAGAGAAACCTTGCTTAAAAAATAAATGCTAAATTTATTAATGCTATTTGTCTAATTCACCAAAGTCATTATTCAGATTTCATTCATTAATAAGGTCTGAAAACCATTTTGAAACCTGCAGACAGACAGCACAATAGAAATGGAAATACAATTAGTAGTAGTAGTAATGTTTAAAAAATAGACACACCTATATTATAGCTTAACAACAAGGAACTTATTTGTAAAAATAATAACAACTTTATAACTTCTTGAACAGGATTATATTGAAGAATTAAGCATGACAGAACAATATCAGAGCTACCCAAAACAGCAAAGTTCACACAAAACTTCAAAGCAAGTACAACTACAGTGTGATCAGGCTGATGAGTTCACTCAATCAATCTGATTGAGTGAATGAGCCCTCTCTCTTCAACAGGATGCAACAGGACCCAAAATGCTAGGGACATGGTCAACACAAGACTCTCCTCAGAGCAATGCGTACAGTTGAGGAAAGTAGACAAACTGTGTGTACAAACTGTTCCTTGGGTCTTAAACAGAAGCAGCAGACATCAGAGATGAAAACAAGTTAACAACTGTGGTCAGAGTTTACTTGGATACCAAGAGCCAGTTTGGCTATTTTTCAAAGAAAAGGCAGTTGGTACCCACGGAGTCAGAAAGAGGAAGAGCAGTGAGATGAAGCATTTCCCTCTAGGGGGACGAGAGAGATGCACACTTCATGGTCTGTGCAACATGAAGAGGTTACCTGGGAAGGGCTTGGGGTGAGGGTATAATGTGCTGCAAAAGCAGCATCTCCGTTATGGCTCTCTGTGCTCAGCTTTGTGCATGAGGTTGCTGCAGAGCAACGGGCCCTTCTCCACCCTGCGAGCCAGCGAGTGAAACTGCGGTCTACACCCAGACCCCGTAAGGGGCAACTCAGTCCTGCATCAAACATCCACAGTGATGGTCAGTGGACCCAAGGTGCGGAATGGGTAAACCATTTCAAATACAACAGGTTGCTGTAAACCAATTTTTTTTTCCAGATTCAGAGAAGTTTAAACAGCTTTCTTGTTCTGTTTTCCATTTTCTTTCAGAAGAAATGTAAAATTGAGGCCTTGACCACTCAAGGTCATTAAAAATCCCATTAACCTTTTCACAAGGTAGGGCTTAAGTAGGGTTAATTAAGCAATATTGCTTCACAAGGGTCTGAAGAAGCATTTTTCTTTCTAGTTTCAATATATATATGCCAGTAGGTTTGCATGCCTCCCACAACTGTTGTTTTAAATTTTGGATTGCGTTGTCCTCCCCTGCCTGTCCCCGCCCCCAACCCAAACAAAAATAGCCAAACATCAAAAAGCCAGGCAAGATCCCAAATTCACCTGGTTGTAATACATACTCTGAAACGCATGGGTCCCATACATCCTCCTGAAAACAATACCCATGCTCTTTTAAATGCAACTCAGTGGCCAATAGAATGGTTTATACACCATACAAAATGTTTTGAAAAAAATATTTGTACACTGCTACAGAAATACTCTCATCATTACAATGAATTAAAGAAAATACTGAGTCATTTTCCACAAGCCATAAATAATCATTTACATTTATTCATCGCTGTGTGCTGCAAGCATTCTCAGAAAAAGAACTCAAAGCAAAGATAAATCAGTCATAAAAAGTGAGAGAAATATGATAAACTACATATTAGGCCAGAGAAAAATATGCCACACAGAGCTTGGAAACTGTCACTATACAAGAGGAATCTGTGACTTCCATCTGTAACTGCCTTCAATCATCTTCCTCCATATCCTTCATCAGAACTCCCTGTACACATCATTATTCTATAATTATCAACATATATAGATAATAATAACCAGCCAGAATCACATTTGCAAGGCCCTTCTTTTTACATACAAGGGGAATATAACTCAGCACACTGCAAAACTAAACTTTCTTTTTCATAGGAATCCAAAACTGTTTGCAGGCAGTAATTGTCGCAGAGGGATAATGTGATACTCTGTGCTATCTAGTTCTACTGAATTGCATAACGAAGCTAAGCACTGTTTGGGTATTAATTCTCATGTGTTGGTAAGTCATGGCAAAGCCACCTAAAAGCATGCAGAAAAATAAACTTTTCAGCCTGTTTTGTTCAAGAACTTAATTATGTAATTAATTAAACCAGACAGTAGCAAATTCAAAACAGATAACTTTTTTTTTTTTACAGTGAACAAATAGACTACAGCACTTCCTGCCACAAGATATCCCTGCTAACAACTTAGCTAAATTAAAAACATTAGACAGTTATGTGGCTAGCAAGCACATATAAGAGTAAAATACACAAACAATGCTAAAATAAACCGCATTTTCCCAGGCACAGATTTATCAGAGAGGTGAAGGGGACTGCATCTCCCACAGCAATAGCAACACTAAGCAGCATGTACTCTTAACATCCTATTGAAGGGTTATTAGAACTACACATTTGGCACAGGAACCTTTCTTTTCCTGAAACTCTTCACATTAAACACAACTAGAGGATGACAGCAACTGCTTCCAGCCCAGCTTTGGGTGTTCTGAGGAAAGCCGCTCTGTCTTTCTTTCTCTCATTAAACTTTTTAAATACCCACCTACGAGCACTTTTTTTCACAGCAGACGGAGCTGGTGCCTGTATACAGGATGGTTCATAAATGGCATGAATGTTTCCTGACAAAGTGAACCGAACATTGCACACCATCTGGTTTGGTTTGTGACTCTGTAAAATGTAGTGATACTTGTCAAAGAGAATATACAAATTAAAATCTATTTATCTAAATAGTTGAACATGAAACCAAAATATTTTAAGTCTTGACTTTATCTTAGCTTGGATAAAACTAGTTTACTTTAATGGTAGTCCTTAGTACACACTGGGAATTTCAAAACTGGACCTATTCTGAATTTCCTTGTTCATCTAGCAGCGAAAAAATAGAAGTACATAAGGACTATGAAAAAACATCCTTGAATTTTCCAGGTTGGTTATAGAGATAGAGGGTGCTTAGGCACTGTACGCTTACACAAACGCTACTTGAAATCTTACTAAACATTCCGAGATAAAACTTCATTCATTGTTCACCAGGAATCCAACTTCTCCTCCTCCAGAATCTTTACAGACATAACTAACTCAACACCCTATAGCACCTCCATGATGTACTGTACACAAAAATATCTCCATGCTATGCACAGAAAATTCAGATGCAGAGGTGCATGATTTGCCCAGAGCCACAGAAAAATTCAGCGTTATATGCAGAATTAGAACACATATAGTTTTAGCTCTTAAACCTATGTTCATACCACTAGATCACACTTCTCTATAAACTATTATCTGACAGGACCCATATTTATTGAAAGGGAAATATATATTTTCTGCTGGAGTGGGAAATACTTCTATTTTTTTGGCTGTTAATATTAATTTTATGAGTTCTGTGTCTGAAGATCACTATGAATGTCTTCTTGGGATTTCATTAACACTACAGAAAAAAAAACCACAGAAGGCAGTTTTGATGCAAAGCTTACTTTAAGTGGGTAAATTCCCTGTTTTTCTCTTTTTTTTTTTTAAAGCCAGAAAGGGTGGATAAAAGACCTACAAAATAAATGCTGAGTGAATAGGACTCTTGAGCTATAGAACTTGTGCTGTGAAAATTCTACTTTGTCTGGCAAACACTATTAAACAGAAATCTATGAACAGCATTTTTTTCCCGTTTCATACAGGGGGAAAAAAAAGAAATCAGATCTGACCCAGTGACTTCGATGACAATGGTAAGAGTCCTACTTTGTACAATGAGTTATAAAGACAGAATTTTTACTCTTGGGTGGGCATTTTAACATTCCTAGCAACAGAGCTTCACTGCCAGATTAGCTGAAATCCCTTACTAGAGCTCCGGTTGTTGGCACCAGTGAGTCTGGTATATCAGAGTAACCCTGATAAGCCCTCCTGTTTTGTGGTGGGTTTTTTTTTTTTCCAGATTAGTTTCTATATTACACAATACAATTAAGATAGTGTTGTCACTATTTCTGTTTTTGAATGCTTTCTGGAATCTGAGTTTTAGGTACACAAACTTCATACTCCACAATAATTTGGGTCATTTCCAATTGGAATTCAAAACCAGGTGTCAGTGGTGAAGTGCCTCAAGGCTATCAAAATAACTGACTGTGTCACCTTGTCCTCCTAATGATCCTTATATATTTAACATAAACATCATAAAAGTAAGTGCTTATTCAAGCAGGACCACTACATATGTTTACCTGGGCTTGTTTTTCTAACTTGCACTGACTATAAAAAAATAACTGGGAAGAGGAAAAAAAAAACATTAACTGCTACAACAGAGCATCAAACTACAGATTTGGAAGTCTGATGCTTGCTGATGTTTCAAATAAACCCCAGAAGCTATTCTTGTGGGGGGTCATAATGGCACATGCAACCTATTTTGAGACCATTTCTTACGGTGCTGTGTGCTTCTCATTACAATGATAATATCCAGCATTTACATCTTTTAAGCGCTGTATCAACAACTAATTAATCCTCACAACACCCTGTAGGGTAGGGAAGTATTATTACCCCTGTTTTGTAAGTGGAGAAATTGAGACAGAGGGGTAAAAGTGACTTGCTGGAAGGCACTCGGCAAGTTATAGGCAAAACTCAGAGGAAAACACAGGAGGTTCCTGGCTCCCAGGGCCATGCTCTGTCCGCTCAGCCAGACCTTGTTGCTTTTCACAAGAACTAGTGCCTGATTTTAGAGTCACTGTTCACAACCAAGCTTGTCCAAAAAAACACATGTACTGTCCAGCATGCATTGCTTCCATTATGTGCTCAAGTCATTTCAACCATGACAATGTCAAGCAGTGGAACAGCTTGCCTGGAGAGGTTGTGCAGGCTCCACCCCTGGAGCTTCTCAAGGCCCAACAGGGTAAAACTCTGAGCAACCTAGTCTGATCTAATAGATGGTCTTGCTTTGGGCAGGACATTGGACTAAAGACCTCTGAGGTCCCTCCCAGCCTGAATGATCCTATTTTATGAAGTAGATGCATTCTGTGATGAAGTTACAAGTTTCCCATCACTTCACATCGTCAACTCTTTTTTTTTTTTCAATTAGATTCTTCCTTTAGGTGCTTTGACCTACGCCTGTCCTTTGGCAGGCATACCTATACGCAGCACTAGTTCAGTAACAACATGAAGAAATAAATGCGACGGCATCACCAAAAAATTTATCTAATTTCTGTAAACTATTTCCCTGCTTGTATCCAAATTTAAGATCATCACCTAATACGGTCTTTTCCACGACAGACAACAGCCTCCAGATTTTCTTCTGGCTGTGTTTCCAGGAAAAAGTGAAAATACAATTTTGAGGGTTACTGTTCGGATTGCTAAGAAACAAGCTAAGGCTACACGGTGGTGTCAGTTAGACATACTCTTTATTACAAGACAGAAAGAAGTTCCGTCCCTGTGCAGCCCCATCTTCAACAGCACTGGATTCAGGTCCAAATAAGAAATCGGCAATAGCAGTATTGCTGATATAGCAATAGCTCTTGGAATAATTCTCGGCTTAATGACCCTCCTTGCCGCACTATAACAGGTAGGATGGCAGCTGATAGCCCAGATCCCCAGAGGTACTCGATCTCCTCACCAGTAGCTAGTTATTTAGGGGAGCTCAAGTTCCTTTTGGGGAAAAAAAGTAACAGTTTTAAAAAGTGCTGGGTATCCTGCGGTTCCTACCAAAATGAAACTGAGCTGTTTGGGAACTTTAGTTATTTCATTCTGATGCTTAATGGGAGCTGTTGGATGCAAAATTGTTTTAGGAATTGAGCCTTAAACATCTTTATCAAGTCCCCTGCACTCCTATAAAAGATTGTTTGTATCCTTTTGCATATACTTCAGTAAGCAGAAGAACTTACAATACTCTGACTACTTGAAAGTAAAATTAACAGCTGCGTTGTCAAGTAGGAGCCAAAAGATGAGGCTACACTAAAAGCAGAAAATGCCAAAAAGCAAGTATATGCTTTTATACGCATAGTATGCAGGTTAAAAGCCTGGTTCCCTGTTGCCTTATTCTGTTCGCAGCCACTTACATTAACAAAGAAGGGATTTAGAATATGAAGTTGACAGTATGGTTACCTTTGACTTGTGTTTGTAATCCCTCAAGGAGAAAACAGTGGATATCAGGCAGTAAATTGTACCTATTACAGCGCTTTTATTCCAAAATCTGATCTGTATACCTACCTCCAGTCATACAGACTATTTTGTACTGAACTGTATTTTCTGAAGAGTAAGGAGACCCCAACAAAATGCAAGAGGAGCATCTCAGGGACATGAATTTGTATGAAAACTTTTTTATCCTACTTTTCTTTCTCTCTGCTTTTCCATGGGTGAAGCCAAAGGCTAACCTGTATTTAATATTCTTGGAACTCATGTTCAGAAATGTCTACAAATAAACTTTAGTGAGTATTTAGCCAGCTAGGGCTGTCTGTTAATCACTTGTTGAAAACATTGCATTCTCGCACTCTGTGTGAGGTGCACAGAGAGGTGCACAACGCACTGAGAACTTCTCCACTAACCTGGCTCCTGAAGGTCCCACTGCGGTGCTTTACCACATGCCTAACTACAGCAAGAAAATGGCTAGACGTATAGAAGTGGCAAAGCTAGTACGGTAGGAGAGTTTCTCAGGTTCAGAAAAGGACGCAGCATGATAATGTCAATAGACTTTTAAAATACTGTATATATACACACACGTAGCTCATATACATCAGTGTCTATGGGGTTCACATTTGTGATTACAGACAGCAATACAGACAAAAGCTACTATGGTTAAACCCTTTGTGAGGATTATTAAGCTGTTGACAATATGAGAATCAGATGAATTTACCACTGGTTCAGTAATTGTCTTTCATATATGAGCAACCCCCTACATACAACTTTTATGATTCATCATATTTATTTTTTGTTTCCGCAAGCAACATCTTTTATTAGTTGCACACTCACTACAGAAATTTAATTTCTGCAAGAGAACAACAAAGCAGTTGATTATTATTATTGAGAATCTGGTACAACACAGAGTGAAATAAAATCTATAAGGCATTAAAATGACAGATTAGGCAAGAGCTGTATTCATTTACAAGTGTTAGAACATCATGTTAATGCCTCACAAGCACAACATAAAATGAAAATCAACTCTTTCATGCTGCTTTACTAATACTGCAAAGCTCCACGGAGCACAAATACTAGTCCCTGTTAAAGAGGCACTGTCCTTTTGTTTTTACATGCAGCAGGTTTATCATTAACACTTGATGGAAAACTCTCTTCTGGTACTTACTAGCCATAAACTTTAAATTTTTGCCACTTACGGATTTCAAGATGAATATTACTGATCTCTGCTAGACCAAGTGTATTAAGTATATGGCTGTCCCTTAATGAAGTTTTAGAATTTGTGCACAAAACCTCTTTCGTTAGAAATGTTCATTTGGAAAGCACTATGTTAAAAACTTTGCTTTTCACACTCACTGCAAGGCTACCATATCCAGATTTATATTCATATTAAATTTTACTGCAGCTTTATTTACTATCAAGATCTCTGAACATAAAGTGACAGGACATGCAAATAGGAAGACTTGAAATATTCACTTCACTCACACCAATCCAATCACTAGTGTACGTATTTGACGGTATTTGTATTATTTTGATCATATTCTATGTTATTAACATCATGATTTTCTTGGACATATCACCATTCTGTCCCCGTTCTTTTTGCTTAAACTCATACCTCATCACAGCTGAAAAGTAGGAAAATGATACACTGCTTTGGAATATGGTGTTATTTGTTCAAATTGCTGTATGTCTTGAGGAAAGGAAATCAGTGGATTTTGTTTAGTAACAACAACCGTATATACATGTTGTTCTGATTTGTTCCTCACTACATTCTCAATGATTAGACACCTGTAAACATTCTGAGGGACGTTTGTACTCAAAAGGTTACTTCTCACTCATATAGACAACAGGGCTATATCAGTTCAAAATTCAACGTAATATGAAAAAAAATGTAATGGGATGGATAAATGTTTTCAGATTTAGCCTGTGCCGAATGCCACGTGGCTGTGACTACCTTGCCGTTGTCACCCAAGCTGCCACAAGTACATCCTGCCTACGTATAGCCGTAACTTCTGAATGAAGACATGTTTTGCCCAGGTGAAGAGGAGCACAGGACAGGCCTCAGTCCTGGCAAAGGAGCGGAAGATGAACATCAGACAAGCGCAAGTGAGAAGAGAAGGTGGGGGCTCTGCCATCTGGGAAGTGATATTAGGAAGGAGGAACAGTCACAATATTTTTTTCTCTGCAAGGCGAGGGTAGGTATCTAATTTCCACCTCTTGTTCCATCACTTACTTTGGGTTCCAGCCACAAAGAAGATATAGCATAAGGAACAAAAATTTTTAAATCATGCAGCTAAACCCAATAAATTGTAAATAGATCAGATACTGAAGCACAACTATGCTCATTCTGAAAAACGCTGTAAGAAAATTAACATTACATACACCCAACTCTGCTTCATTAAGGGTTAATACTTTTTGTATAATATCTCTTGAATATCCAAATTGCAAAACTTTCTGATCTGACAAACTCAGTGCCAGGAGCAATCTGATATACTGTGATGCTGGATAAGTCTGTAAATTACCTAAACAATGGAGGGTTGATGTTTACCCCACCTATTATATACTATCCTTTGATGAGATTATAACTCATAAAAAAGAACAGGAAATAGCACAACTTAGGTTCCTAAGTTAGTTACAACAGCAATAATAACAATAAAACTTTTTGTTTACCTTAAACTGCAGGACAACAAATCTCTCTAGTTCCAGTTTTAACACGTGAAAAGCTAGTTTCATAGCCACAGTTGTGATAATATTGTATCTCTGACCAGAAGCAAAGATACTGCTTCATAACTTAGAGGCTTGAGCACAGCAGTAAAGCATTCGCATCGTACAGTCCCTACCTATCCCGGTGTCAAGCAGGCTAAAAACTGGAGAACTGTGCCCGAGATTTTATTTGCACTGTTATAGAATAGATACAACAGAGTAGCTCATGCACTACTGAGGTTCCCTAAAGCCAGGTGCTCTCATATACACCTGGGGCAGGGGGAGAGATCCCTTCTTAAAAAAGACATAAAAATATACTTTGAAAGTTGCCAGAAGAAAAGTTGGCATTCGGAAAACACAACTAATGGTAGATATACACTTAAATATTTAGCAAATTAAATATAAGCGAATGACATGATATAAAATCCTAAAATGCATCAAGAAATAATGAACAGTGCTTTCCCCAAAGGCATAGCTGGAAGTTGTAACAGGGTTTCCCCTCTCTTTCTTTGCAACTTTAAAACCTCCTGTCCTCATCTCACTTGAAAGGCGAATGACAGCTGGGTAAGAATTCCGTGCAGGAACACTAATCTTATATGCTGGCCTGCTTACGTACCGCAGTAGTAATGTCACCATATCGAACTCTCTCTTTTCTGTAAACCTGAAAAATTACATTCCCCGGCAAAAAAAGATCCTTTTCTGCCTATGTTGTTTCCCTTCCAACTCATCCAGTTTTTAAATCAGTATAAAATTCATCTCACTGATTTCCCTGAAACATCACCATCAGATTCAGTGAAAACTTCCAAAAAAAGAAAAAATAAATGAGGATGATGCGAGTTGCACCAGATCTAGGTGTGTAGGCACCTCCACCTTTACAACTTCTTGAACGACAGAATACAATAATGCACTGTTCTGAACCGCACTTTACCCACACAGTATATTATTTAACTCCCTCTCTACCCACCATGTGAACTCATAAACTATGACTATCAGCACAGCCTATTTTTTGTTCTTCCATCAGTAGGAATCCCAACTAAGGGTGTAGGATTCATCTCCCTTATGGCAGCGCCCGTTCTTTGCAAACCCACACCTAAACTAGATACCCTACAGTGCTCCCTTTATGGACAAAAGTACTTTTCGGGACACTTTTCACCTGGCCTATTTTAGATAATCTGTTTTGTGATGAGGGGCTTAATGTCTCCAACACAGTAGCCACTTTGCCAGCCAAATCTCACTGATTTACTCTTTACTGCCCATGAGTTTCTACTTGAGTTTTAATCCTGCACCGAAAAAAATTTCAAGAAGGTTTCTAACAATTTGAGCAGTGAGTATTTTAAGAATGCCGATTCATATCGCTAGATTATATCCTTCAAATCCACCGCAAAATCTCAGAACCAGATGTTTTGACATTCTATACATCCCAGACACACTTTTTACTTTTTAAAAATGGATTAATTGAATTATCTCCTCTATTAAAATGTCATAAAGAACTTAAGAAATAAAGCTTAATACGGAAGAGGTTTGGATTTTTCTACTAGAGGTGTTCTTAAAGATAGATTGATAAAATTCTGTATAAGAAATTAAAAGTACAGATTTAAAAGAAACCCACAGTGGGCATGGAATAAATTACACAAGCTTTTAGGTTCAGCATATCGTTCCACACTTTCACTTCACATGTAATTGCAAAGGAGGGGAGGAAGTCTTAAACTCGAAATGGAATGTGCACTTTTTTTTCTTCCTCCTGCTTTGCCCTGTTTTGTGGTCAGTGTTAAAGTGTTACAGGACAGTGTTACAGGGATATATATATACTTTTTTTTCAACAAAACATTTCAAACTGTGCGTTACATCCAAATAAAGTCTGACTATGCAAAGCAAACTGCAATAGCATTCCAGTTCTGTACATCCTATTGTCACAAAGAACTAGTGGCAATTACAATGTCCAGGGACCAAGGTAGGCAAAAATGCAGAAATACTGCTCCAGTCCAGAAAATATATGTAAGGGAAAAAAGAGAAATAGCGCCATAAGGCAAGTGCAGTATTTTGGATGACATGGAATTCTGTGATTCTATGACATGTAAACTGCTGGGAATGAAAGGGAGTAAGAAAATAGGGCAGCACTGCAAAGGAAGGTTATTTCTTCAAGGAAAAGGGAAACTTATGAAAAGATCATACCTCACCAACATCCAGTTGTGTCTCAAATATGGTTATTTGTTCATAGACTTGTTTTTAAAAAGCAAAGAAGATGAAGTTTAAGGAAAGGTTCAGATGCGCGTATCTGCACAAGCACCTTTGTTGAACAGTCAAGAATCATCTGAACTGCAATTTACTTGCTATATCAAAGCATTGATAAATTTTCAATCTATAGTACAAAGATACTTTTTATTACCATATGTGTTTCACAAAAGCAACTTTGAAAATGACTGCTTAGCTCTAACCAGTTACTTCTTAGTTGTTGGTTTTTTTTTTTTCAAGTTCACCTCCAACAATGGCATCGCTGTAATATCTTTCCTTTACATCAAGGAACGCAGGTATCGCTATCTTCCCTTCAATTTATCCCTATTTATCCCACAAACAAGCTTTCCATACCAGTGTCCTGCTGTGCAGCATACCAGGAAAGGGGTATCTATATGGAACTTTTCAGCCTGCCATTAACTCTCTCAGTGCTCAGCGTTTTTGTCCCAGTTGCTGTCCGCCAGTCTCCCATGTAAGAGAGAAGGGGAGGTAGCACAGGTTAGATTCAAATCTAAAATGTGAAAGTGATAGGTAGTGTGACAGACTGAGGCTTTTGTTTTGCTCTCTTTCCAAGAGAAGTTAGTCATACGTACAGAATGCTATTTTACAATTACCTTTGGTAATAGGTATTTGTCACATAGCTGTAAATCAAAGGTACCCACAACTAATGGGAACTATTGATTCCCTACGTCATCCCAGAGAATGAAAGCCAAGAAAGTGACATCAAGTTTATTATTTGCAGTAATAATAGTTATTAAGACATATTTCCCCAAGTTGGAATACACTGGAAACCAAGGGTGCTCCAAATTGCCTAGTAAGTGGTGCAAGTTTTAAAACACAAAAAGGATGATTGGTTGGCAGCTGAATCCTCTCTTGACCAGTTAGATTGCTTTGGGGCTAAAACCTTAGGAAACCTATCGTGTTTGAGAAGAATTCCACAAGGAAAGAGAAAGAGGGTGTTCTCCAACAGTAAGTAGAGAGAACAAGATTCCAGGAATCTAATATCGAAGCAGGGGCAGGAGCTAACTTTGCACAAAAACCTCAAACTTTGATAAAGGAGTCTGTAAGGAAAGATGCAGACAATGTGGCTCGAAAAATTGACCGGTAGAGTTATTTTATTAAATTCTATGTGCGTGTCAAGCACAAACACCTAGCCAAGATAAAAGCTTGGCTAAGGACAAGCTCATCCTGAAAGACTTAGAGACCCGCAACTTGGAAAGGCGTTTAATAAGAAAAACAGGACAACTTACTACACCATGAAAAGGGCTATTTGGTAACGCTTCTGCTTCTTCTGTTGTGGAGTTCTCAAAGCACTGCGATGCTCTTTCTTGTCAAGATATTTCTGCTTTCTGATCTAACAAAGATAACCTTGTCACCCATCTTGTTTGACAGCTCTGAAAGGGACAGTTGCCATATTATTATCAGCATGCCTTTCCCTATGCTTAGAGCAATTCCTTCCCTTTCCTAGCCCTGGGAAGAAATAGGTGCCTGGATGAAAGTCACTCAGTTAAAGTTCAATCTATTATAAAGAGATCAAGCCTATTGTCAAAAAGAAATTTCTAAGACTGTGCCAGCACCAATAACTGCTCTGTTACCTACAGCTGGAGATCTGTCTGTTGTCATAACTATCCGCAGTCTCCAAAACTCAGCAGATGTATCTGCACTGACAAGTGTCCTAGCGAGCAAAATGGACAGTGGCAAACTACTGCCATCTCTAACTTAGTCAGAAGGCACACTTCCTTCCCGTTTTGTTGCACCTTCTCATCCACGTTTTTCTTACTTGTAACTCTTTACTAGCTGTAGCATTCCCAAACTGTAATTAAATGAGAAACCAGCTAGAAGCTTCAACTTGATGGAGAAAGGTTGCCCATCAGGTGAGCAAAGCCCATCTGCAAGAATGTAACTTACCTCTTTCCTGCTTTTTCTACCCTTCCATAACTGGATGAACAAAGCTCCAGTAGGATTATGGTTCAAGGAACTCAGGGACTGCCTCTGCCTGGTGCATAACTAGCAGCACCTCAAAGCTGAACCCAAATTGCCAGCGCAAGAACCCTCTCAGTTACACAGAATTAACCCCTCCACCTAACAAACAGCCTCTAAGATCTCCTCATAACTGACAAGAATGACAGTCACAGGTTTCCGTGGAGGGCTATGCTAAAAAATTGGTTTGCTCCTCATTGACCAGCAGAAATCTCTACTTCCAAAGGAGCGTCAGACTTGTTTAAAGACAGTAGTATTTTTACCACTATCATCTCTTTCCACGAGCAATGTGGCCACTTTAAAGTTGATGAGAAGACACTCTTAATTAGCTGAAACTTCCTGTGCTCTGAACAGTCTCCATAGCTCACTCTTGTGCTTGGTGATGACAACTAGAAACAGCCAGGAGACTCACCAGGATAAAGGATAAAGGAACACCAATTCTGCCAACTACTTCTCTAGTGACTGTTTATCCACAGAAGTCCACATACACTTGCAACAGCACAGAGAGCAGAGCACCACCCCAACCTTTTTCTAATTCTCTTTGCTAGAGCACACAATGGTCAAATCTAATTTTCTAATAAAAGAAAAGTTTATAGAAATATGAAAATTGGGGGGGGTGTGCTCTGTAATAGAAATTACATTATTGCTCCTGCTAAATGTAGGATTTCCTTTGGTGGCAAAACAGATCTATCTGGAACTTTGGCTGATGCTAATAACTTCATAGATCAACGTACGGTTTAATTGATGGAACAGATGGAAGACACAGACTCTGCAACATTAAAGAGTTATACTTAATGCATTGGAATAACTGTGACTTGGTTTTAAAACGCTCTCCTAATTGTCTGAATGGTTTAACAGTGGCATGAATTCTGTTGGATATTCCACTCATACCGATTTACAAGCTTATAATATGATTTTACAAAATTGATGATTTCTGATTTTTGTAGTGGGAAAAAAATGTATAAATTAACAAAAAAGAAGAAACATTTTAAAGAGAGCTATTCTTTCTAGGATAGAGAGCTTTGCATAGCAAAGCCTGGGATGATTCAGCTATCAGGTCAACAAAGGACTGAAGTACGTAAGTCCTCCCTGCTCACTGAAGAATCTAAGCACACATTTGGACCGTTTGATGAAAATGAATGGTTTGCATAGGGTCTCAACACTCAAGAGGAACACACTGAGCAAAAGAGCCAGATCTTCCAAAATTAAGGATAAATATAAACATGTCTTAAAATGGCAACGTTTTAACTTTGGATTCACGTGCACCTTTAATGTTAATTACATGCAATTATTTATATACAAGAGGATGGTGAATTTGACGACAAACCAAGATTTCTCTTTGAGGCTGCTTGACCCTGAGGTTTTCTTGAAAAATCATCCTTTCTGGCAGCACACAATAAATGCTAATTTGATAATAATATCTCTCTCTCATTTATATCAGTACAGATAGACAAAGTTTGACCAGGTCTAACAAAGAAAGGCCGATAATTCATATAAAGTGGCTAGGGCAGAAATGAGGGAGGCAAGGGGGGTTGTATGTTGAAAAAGAATATGAACTTACCCTAATTTGTTGTTAGACTGCTTTCAAGTTAAAAAAGGCAACACACTTATTACAATTTCTTTTCCATGGCATTACTGTAAATGATAACATTTGCTATGGAAAAGAAAATAAATAAAGACTGGGAAATTCAGGCTGGATTGTACCTTCTGGACGAAGCTAAAAGCGTGCAACTTGACCAGTGCCTAGCATGGCCTCAAATAAACTCAAAACAACTCCAAAAATACCCCACCCATCTCCACCAACTCCCCTCGTGTTCACTGTACCATGGCACTAGTGTGATCCGCTGGCCTGAACGGCCAAGACTTGGCTTCTCCCTGCGCTGTGAATGGCTTTCCTATGCGGTACGGCAACAACGTGTTCGCCTCCTCATCCCAGGCTTTGACTCTTGTTACAATCTAACAAGAAGGTTTCTATAGTCTATGCTATCCTATAACAACATTAGATCAACCACGGTCTACCCGTATCTCTTTAAACATCTATCTTGTAAACAGCACAAATAGGTTGACATAAAGTGCTCTAAAAGGGCAGGCTTAAAAGACTCTAGTCCTCCCTGGCCATATTTTAGAGGCCCTAGGTGCCGGGAAAGCACCTACTCTTACTGCTTTCAAGTACAGCTAGATGCCTGCATATTTTAAAACCCTGTTGGGCATCTTTCGCATCTCTAGGAGCGCACATGCCAAGAAAATCTGGCCAGTACCCTTCAAGGTAGCTAGTGGACACTCAGGATGTGGAATTTCTCGTCAGTGCTAATTAGCACAGCACAATTACAGGTGTAAGCACTTTCTAATCACTCATTATTGAAAGTGTGAAGAAGCACTATGCTATCATTTCCCTTTACACACATCCCCACCGAGAACAGCTCGCAGTGGAAAGGGGGTGACCGTACCCAGCCGAGTTCCTCCCTATATGTCAGCGCGCTTTAGACTCTTTGCCCGGTAGAACCCATACTGGTTTTTGTGTAGAGGGGAACAACTAAGGGGAGCTACAAAAGCACTCACTTAACAATACGTCTGCTTTTAACTACTAGCAAATTACCCAGTAACCAGGTAATTCAGAAGAAGGAAGAAGCAGAATAAACAGTCTCTGCAAACGTGCTTCACAGCCCTTCACACACACCTCTGACACCTTGTTATGTCTCATCTTACTCAATCAGGTTTTTGCCTCATTTTCAATAAGCAAACGGCCATCCAAACTCTGCCCTAATAGTAATTCAAAATAAAGGAAGGGACACCCCCCCACGCTCACACGTTAACATTCATCTGTCCTTGATTCTGCAGGTAAACTTGTTTTATGGGATGTCAATAGAGAATACAGCAAAACCGTCTCCCTGCACGCTTCAAACAGAGCATACGCTCTGGGAGCGGACCGGCGTAAATTGTGGTGTTTCCATCATATATGAAATTCAATGGGCTTTTCATTTTCAGTATAAACCTAAACTAGTTAAAGTCCGTGTGTGGAAGCGCCTCTGCTATGAAACAGCAGCTTGCATTAAGATTACATTATATTGTTTTGACACGTCTGAAGCAAAGGTTAAAATCATCTTTTTGCTGGACATTGTTTCTGTAATATTGCCCCACTGCAAAGCTTCAATATGAACAAGCCCAGAATGATGTGAAATATTTCTGATACAAATTTTATTTTTATGTGAAACTATTCAAATGCTGCTGTACAACATGAACTACCTGAACCAAATCAAATCCTCAGGTCAATTCCTTCTTCCAAGTGCTCCTTAGATAACAAAGTCTTGTTCTGCGAATCTGTTCAATATATTAAAGTTGATTCACTCGGACAGTGTGTAAGATATAATACATTAATCTGGGCCATTTCAATTTCTGAGGCTGGGACTATAAAACTGGTGTGCTGCATATCTAATTTTTTTTGAATACCTGATTTATGCATCCCTCTGATGCACAGTGTCGATGGTATGGTGGATGCGGCTGCTGCATTAACAACGGGCTGCATCAGCACTCAAATCTTATCTTGTTAAATCAGACAAATGTAGCTCAATGAAAAGGAAGGAATAAATGCCTAGGATGGTTGAAAGGAGTGAATTTTAATCCTGTTTGTTAGGGGGCTTTCATGGTGGGGGCTGAATGACTGAGGCAGGAATGTCCACCAAGAGCTTATGGGACTATGAATTATTATATGCTTATACATACAACTACACATCCAGCATATATAAAGACACAGCTTTTCATTTTATTTCTACACAGACAGGTAAACATCCACGCACCGACACTTACCCATATGCACACACACACATTTTAAAAACTGGAGAAATAAATGCCTTTTAGGAAAGGTAGGTCTATATTTACAAAGCATATATTTCTACCTCTTTCTGATTCAAGAACAACCATAATTTGTTCTCTGTATATAATTTATCATTTTATGCAGTGAAACAAAAGTTATCACGTGGACTAAGTATCCAGAAATAGATTAGATTTTCAGAGTAATTATATATGTTTATATGATTTTGTGGATAGATGGAGTACTCCTGTCGCTCCATACACAGTCAATATTAATTCTCAAGGAAGGAAAATGTTCCTGTTTTTGCACAATCAACGAGACCT
Source organism: Phaethon lepturus (assembly GCF_000687285.1). Lineage (NCBI taxonomy): Eukaryota > Metazoa > Chordata > Aves > Phaethontiformes > Phaethontidae > Phaethon > Phaethon lepturus. The sequence continues at coordinate 223,915 of NW_010512608.1, read as the reverse complement.
TTAGAAATAAGCTTTCTGCCAGACAAGGAAAAGTTTCAATGGCACACACTTCGCAGACTCAGCCTAGGTATTTATAATAAATGGAAGGTATTGTTGGAATTAATTCTTAGGGAAGACCCTGAATCACTGATCTTTAATTTGAATTCCCTTCTCTAATAAATTCTTGTCTTTCATCTACAAACCGTAAATCAGTAAGGAACCTTTGTTTGTTTATCAATAAAAACGTATTTGGGAACAGGGACGGATCGCAAGGCTGTTGTACAAGGCTATGAGCATTGCAGCACCAGCAGCGTAAAGCAGAAGTGGTATGTACGAAGCCAAGTTATAGCTAGAATTATTTAATTGGCTCGAAGGTGAACTTTCATGCCCAGTAAGACACTGGGAATGTGGTATTTAAGCATGCATCAGTTTAGCCTTTATTGCCTGCTTTTCTCTCCACAATGACTAATTACAACAGGAAAAAAATGTTGCAAACAGTAGATCCCATCTTTGCAGCCTCTTCTGTGTGCTAAACTACAAGGTCATAGTTCTCATTACTGCTTGTTGCGAGAATTGTTGTGATGTCACAAACAGTATTAATGTATGTAATGATGTAGTATTCATGAGGAGGAGGGCTGAAAAGAGCCTGTCATGCACGAATACGACATGTAACACCTCTGACATCTGAAAAAGACCTAGGACCAAACCCTTGAAAAGAAAGAGGGTGATTTGAATGTTGTGCTTTCATTTCCTTTTTGACTTAACATGAAAACTCATCTTTAAATTCACGACATATAAACATTTTAGAGTTCCTATCTTGAGTTAACTTAACCCACCCTTAAAAAAAAAAAAAGAAGCAGTGACAGAGGCCCAGACATGACAGAGACAATTCATTATAGACCTTTTTGATCCAATTATCCAGGAGAGGTTGGGATATGCAGCCCAAATACATGCGGGCTAATGGAAGAGAATACAAATAAAGGCTACGTTCTCACTTTTCCTAAAAGTTACAACGGCCTTCCTATATACCATGCATATTAACAAGTGCGCAGATCAATTCAAACCCATATTCCTGTTTAGAGAACAGAGGCGGGGGGGGGGGGGGGGGGGAGAAAAAAAACCCCACAAACCGTTTTTGCCAACAATTCCAAATTTAACTGAAAAATAAAGAGTTAATGGCTCTGACTGCTTTGGAGAACTACGCTGTGAGCAGGGAGGTTCTACTTCTTCACTAGCCTGGTGAGCACTCCACAGTCTGGAAAGCCAGAAGAGGTCTTCCAGGGTAGGAAAGGCAAGGCTCTTTGTGCGTGTTCGTGCCAGGGATGTTACACCGCGGCGCTGTGCTGCAGAACGACCGGGGGCTGCGGATGACACGCCCAAAGTACCGTTGGTGGCTCCCATCCCCAACGACTCTTGCCCTCAGCCGAGGGCCCTATTCAGGAGGAACGGTGGGGAGACAAATAGAATGGCCAAACCTTGGGGAAAATACAGATAAAATGAGCAAATCAAGATAATTGTGCTAATTATCATAATGAAGGAAAGATTTTGTGTTTGCATGAAGGCTCCCCCTCCCCCGTTCTGCGCGTGATGCGGCGGATGCATTCAGGGCAAATGAGTTCCAGGCCTCGCTAGATGCTTGAATTTCTGTCAAAGTGGCTCCATTACATATGTGTCCCCCAGGGTCAGACTGCATTAGCAGACTCCTTTATTCCATACATGATGAACTAAGGAGTCGGCGGAGCGTGTTCCAAAAATGCCTTCGTAACAGATATTTTCAGCGTCCGCAAGAACTTCGGCTCAGTTTAAAGTGGGGTGGGGTTTTTGGCTTTTTCTTGGGTTTGTTGTTGTTGTTGTTGTTACGTGGTAGAAAAATAAAACACGAAATGTCTTTAAGGTCACGGAACAGTGACCTCATTGGCTGGGCTAATGTGATTGTGCCAGAACAATAGCACTGTACTCCTCTGCCAGCGAAGTGCATGCTAATTATGCGATTTGCCCTTGATAAGACCTTGGTGGGTCATTCAGCAGTTGTGATCTGTCACTGACTTCTAATCATGTATTATCGTCTGGGTGAGTCAGAATGGTACCCTAAGCTTTCTGTCTTTACAGCAATGTGGCACTCTAATTACCTTATGCCAAGTGGATATGCAGAGACTGAATTAAGTGATCACTGTGATTGCCTTCAAAATCTTCTCTTTATCCTTTGTGTTGCTTCTCTGCAATTTACATTTTAAGATGCCGAGAAGCTTTTGGTGAGACTGAAAATGCCACTCTCAAAAAATAACGATTTTTTAATTTAAAAAGCACAATGCTAAATTTAAGTCATACCAATTCCTAACAGTATTTAAATGCTGCTAAACAATATACCTCAGTAAGAATCTTCCAGTAAACTTGTTGGAAATTATAAGACATCCTTTACCTTTTAATCTGTGACCAACAGAGAAACAAAAGGAAAGAAGCCAAACCTCCTTCTAAAGTTTTAACAATTTGTAATTGCTATTTAATAAGTAAAATTAATTATGAAGTGCTTTTGCACATTTATTTTGCCTGTGAAATGTACATGCCCATATAACAAATACTATAGATCAAACATAAAGCTTGAAAAGCTTCGTCGCTGTGTTCATCACGTTTGCTAATAACGGTAAAGATGGGTCAACCCTGGAAGTCTTGCAAATCTGGGAGCAAATTTCTCACCTGTCGGTTAACTCGCTCTGTGGCAATGCAAGGGGTCTGTGTTAGCCTAGCTATGAAAACGCTCTGTGTTTTACCCACTACTTCAAAAATCAGTTAGAGCTGCACCGTACTTCTCTATTGTTGCATAGCAACTCTCAAAAACTACAAAGCAATCTGTTATGGTAAACCAGTTGTATTAACATCTGTATTTGCTCAAAGAATGATCTAATGCCTTTTGCAAAGAAAATGTAGTGATATGTCTCTAGGTTAAATAAACAAAGTAATGATTTATAAAATTTGATAAGATACATTTGTCTGAATCATCCTTGAAAATATGAACTCTGAAGTGCTACTTGAAAGTTGTCATAAAACAGACAAAAAATCCTCACAATGCTAAATTTATTGTACCACTAACAGAAAATAAGGATTTTCAAAGCTTTTCTGTATTGTATGTCAATATTGCAGTATAATTTTTTTTATAGAAACAAACTGAAAAAAAAATAGTCAATAAAAACCATAAAGGACAATTGAGAAAAAATTGCAAGCCTTATTTTCCTTGAATCACATGATGCAGAAGCAGCATTATTTGCTGAAACCTTGGTTGGTTTGGGCGTGGGGGGGGGAAGGAGAGAGACAGAGAGATGGACTGAGAGAGACAGAGAAGCAGAGCGTCTAGAAATAAGATGCATTCCCTGGGTGGCAAAACAAAAGAGCCCAAGGAAAAAAAAAAAAAGCTGTAGAAAGTTGACACAGTCAAGAATAATGGCTAAATCTATCAAGTTTGATCAGGTCTGCTATAATGAAGTGGAGCTTCATATTCCAAGCAGGGACAATGAAGACAGAAGTCAGGCTCTAGAAATGTGCTGCTCACTTTGTGCTTGGAATATGCAGCAGCCAGCAGGGAGCCACAAGATAATTACACAGTATTTGTGTGGTTCCAGGAAGCTTCCTGCGCAGGTTGAATGCCCGCGCTATATTAAAAGGCAGCACAGTGAAATGTTTTTAATGAATATTTTTGTCAGAGAAAGAAAAGGCATTTGAATGATTTTTGTGTATGCAGGGAACGAGAGGTGGAACATCACTGTCAAAATACAGGTACTTTTATTTATATTTATTCCATTATTTACAGTTTCAAGCGCCTAATGTCCTTTCAATAATACAAATCACAACACTAGGTTAATGTTATTTAGGGATAATTGCACAGAGTCCCCTAACTAATGTTTGCTGTTAATACGTTTTGCTGAAATCCTACATCAAACCGGCTTGAAAGTACTTTTATTTTTATTTCCAGTAGGAGCTGAAATGTTTAGACACATTTAATCAGAAAACTCAAAGAAGTAGTAACACAGATGTTGATACTTACTATTCAGTAGCCCTTGGCAGTGATAGATCTAAAACACAAGAATACATTATTTCAGCACTCTGTAATTCTCACCTAACAGATGTGAATAATCCACTGAATTAAAAAACCCAGACACGATACTCATAAGCGCTCGTTTTGCAGTGCAAGCAATCGTATTGATCAAAACCTGGACTTCGGTAAAAACACTTAATTTGAAAGGGTTTTTTGCTGGTCCAAATATCAACATTATCTACACCTAAGCAAGCCCCTGTTTTGCTGCTTACGGTCGAATCATTTCTGGTATGCACGGACCGAGCCAATTTGCTGTTATGTGCCGCTGGGTATCGCGTGAGATTAAATAAGGCCCGTTAGATCTCACAGCACCCTCCTCTACCACAAATACAGGTACGTACATTTGCTTCCTGCTCTAGACCAGAGACCGCAATTCACAAGGATTTTTTTTGGAACAAAATTTTAATTTTTAAACAAATATCACTGTCAGTTTTGTAATTAAACTGATTCAACAGAGAGAAACTCCCCGGGCGAGAGGGGAGGCTCAGCACCCCTGGTCTGCCGCCGGGGATTAGCGTGCACTGCCCCAATCTCCTTCCAACCCAAAACGGATGCCTGGGTCTAGTCTACTGATTGCCAAATACTGAACAAGAGAGAGAAGGTTTTGTTGCTCTTCGGGCATTTTCTTAGGCATCCATTTTAATAACTATATTATTGGGGGGGTCACTTCTTTGGCGACAGCACCTGAAAGGTTACCGAAAGGTAACCCACTGCAGCAGAAGACACAGAGAGTTCCTCCACTTCATCATGAGAAGATTTAACTCTGTGCTTACAGAAAGAATAAGTGTGTAGTTGTGATAATAGTCCTGGGGAAACAGCAATAAAGTAGAAAGATGCTCCATCGGAATCAGGTTATTGAAGAAAACAACCTTGTGGGTCAATATAATGTAGTCAAAGAGATTTTTTTTTTTTTAAAGGGCACTAGAAAATTGTTCAGTACTTCTGATATTGCCACCAATTTGAAAATTCTAAGTCTCCGTGAAGAAAGGTTGAAGTGTCCCATGTTACATAATAGAATACCTATGGCCACAAATTCTTCCTCAGTGTAACTCCAGTTATTTCCCAGTTTGCTACTGGAGTCAAATGCATCTATGACTTGCACTTTTTTGAATAAAACCAAAAAATCCCCTTGGATTTTAAGCTGTGAAAATTCTTGCCTAAAGATCGCATTCAGGTTCACTTCTTGACTATTTTTTTGTTTTTCAAGAGATCAAAATTAAAATTCCTTGAATACTGAGCACTTCAGCGACAGTACTTAGTCCCCGTCACCCTCGGGGACCAATTCTGCGCCTTCAAACAGGAAATTTACCATAGGTAGGAACAAATCCTGATGCAAAAGAGAATAAAAGGGCTTCACATTGACAACCCCTCCCCTTTTTTGTTTGCATTCCTATTTTAGCAACACACAATGGTACATTTTCTGAAATGATCGAAGGACTAAGCTGGAAATACCTCTTTCAGAATTATCAGAGCTATATTTTTGCCAGGGAACTGAATGCGACTTCTACTCCGCTCTTTGTCTACGGCAGCTCTAATTTAAAAGGAAGTCTTTCAATTACCAGATGAAGAGGTAAACAGCTGTCATATCTGGAGCCCAAGTAAACATTATAACCCACATTCCATCCCCCTGAGCAAAAAATACGGAAGAACTTCCTCTGCTGCAAAGAAGGCGATGGGAGCTCGGTGATAAAACTATGCATTTTCTTTCTGGCAAGTTCTTAAAGTTTTTGCAGCTCCAAATGCTCGAGCCCGTCTCTTGAATGGAGGGGAAGATAATAATTACCGCTTTGGACCTCTGGCTGTTTGAGGTTGCCTTTTGCGATTAGAGCAAATAGTTGCAGCTAATCAACCACGGCAACTCATATTTGCTCGGTTTCAAACCGTCCACTCTACTAAGTATGTTTTCAAGTAACTAAAAATATCTAACTACGGCTTACAGCTTACTTATCAAGAACTGAGCTTTTATGCACCCGCCACAGCACTCGGAGCCTATGGTATGCAGATCATTTTTGTTTCATTGTTGTTACAAGCAAGCTGAAAGGATAATAAACTCATTGGGTCAGATTCTCGTTTTTGTTACGCCTGTCCATTTAATTCCATGTAAGCCAGTGCATTACACCAGATTTACGGGACTCTGAGTGACAACAGGATTCACTCAGGATGATGGAATCCACTTGGGTTTACACAAGTTTAAACGAGAGCAGAATTTAGCTTCTAAAACAGAAAAAAGAAATCTTAATACCACCATTGCTCTACACAGTCTTCCCTTACAGCAGCCATATAAAGTGGTTAATGTAGGCAGAGCTTCTTTGCATCTGTATATTAAACAGTTATTTTGCCAATATTTATACGCCCATATTCCTCGGTACAAGCAGAGCCGGGAATCTCAACCATAGCTGTTAGTCCTGTTGCATGAGATGAGCTTTGTATCAAAGGAAAAAAGGCTCCTCTCCATCTCTCATGCTTTATTTTATTCAACCAGCTCTTTTTCACATTGTTATATCCAGTGAATATAGCACGGTTGGATTCAGAAGAGAACCTTAAGCGTTATCATAATGCTTAGAAGCAATGGCTTCACACTGTATAATCTATCAAAGGTGTCAGATTTACAAAATGCAGATTTTCTGTCACATTTGGGCACTATAAGCACTGTATCTTTTCAGTAAGGTGCTGACTGCTGTTTTAATGAGGCCCTTTGGTGGCTGTAAAAAACTGAAAGGAGAGGATTATAGGGGTTACCCTAGGTATTGTCTATTTGTCTTACAAATTTCACACTAACTACCAATTACATCGCCATAAACCTTTTGGCTACTTCAAGCTATATGCCATATAATACATAAAAAATACGCTATGTTAACCTCTTCCATATTATACGAGTAACTACAGCCACTGATGCAAGTAACATATCTAATGAAGCCAATAATGAGCCTCTTTAAAAGTAGTCTTGTTATAGGAATAATATTAGAGCAGCTCAGTTAAAGGCTAAGGTCCATTATGGCATGCTTCCTATGTTCCCTGGTCCCAGGTCTGAAAAGATGCTGACACGCTAATTCAGGCTCAAGAAGGGCATTAATCTCACAACCTTCTACTTGTCATGCTTAATGGGACATCCTGCCTAGGTGAAATGAACCTGATGTATTCAGGTAAACATAATTTAATAAGGAGAAAAAAAAAAAAAAAAAGAAGAAGAAATAGCCGGGGTCCGACGTAATGGCCAGTGGAATATTTACAATTTTGTTTCAGCCGGGAGGATCGTTAACATTTGACTGAGAAGTAAGCAATGTAAGAAGAGAAAAGAAAAGGGCAAATGATGCAGTATTTGTTTAAAAACCCACTGCTGAAATATTAGTGCATTTAAAAGAATATGTTAATTTGGAGGAGGAAGAGATGCGCTAATGTAGGGCTTAGAGCACTTGAGTGTAAAATAGAGATCTGAAGCTATACGCTATGATATTTAAAAGGCAAGCATGAATGTCAGTGAGTAGCTGTATATCCTCTTTTGGCTGTCATCAATCATAAGTCTAATAAGGCACCTAAAATTATGTCACAAGATAGGGAATAGCACCAACCACAGCAGTTGAAGAAGCACATGCCCTACTTGCAGCCCAAGCGGTGAATGCAGGACCCATCCCTCAACCCCAAAAAAGCACAAGGGACTACAAGGAAAACACAAATAAAATGGCCAAACCTTGGGGAATACACAGTATACCGCAGACCTGGTGTTCTGTGCTGCAGGATATAAAGATGTTTATGGCCATTCCTTAACTTAGCAGAAGATAGAATTACGAAGTGCAAAAAAACATTGCCAGCTACTTAGGAAAAAAAAATATTTTGATTAATGAATTGAAGTCAGGTACCTAAAAAACCCAAAACATTAGGATGGACCTTTTTACCCAGTATGAGCGGGTCTATTTCCCCAGGATTCACCCTGCGTTGCGCCCCAAAGCCAAACGGTTGTTTTTGCGCCGTGTGAGAAAGCAGAATGAAATCATCAGACTCTGAAAGGGAATACAACTACTACGGATGCTACTCGGTGATCGGTGAAGAGGGGGCTTCTGAGACAGTAGCACCCACCACACCACTGCAGAGCTGGCTGTCGTCCTCGACCTCTGTGTGATTTTTACTGAACTACATCCGCATTCCTTCTGTTCCTGTATAGCCCAAGCAGCACCGTAGCATCAAAAACTCAGTGAAAAAAAAAAAAGTGGAAGTTCTTTGGCTGTTGCTGGATTTTCTTTTCATCCGTAACTGTAGTCACTGTATAACTGGGCAGTGGGCTTGTGTCACATCACTAGGATAACAGTGTTAAGAAACCAGAGAAAATTAGGTAAATCTGAAAGTCTTGTATCTGTGGAACAGTTGTGTCGTATTCCAGACAGGGAACCAACTCCACCTTTCTTCCAACAGTTATTCCTTTTGCTATGCTTCCAGTTGGATCTGGTGTTTTGCACCACTGAGAAGAAATCAAAGCTTAGCTTTTAACTAGCCAAAAAACCAGGTATGGAAAGAGCACTATCCAGCTGGGCCCGTACAGACTTGTACATACAGACGTTAATCTTGTTAAGCCTTGAAATGCGTACTCCAAATAGGCCTTTGCTGCCTCACTGGCTCCCAATACACCCTTAGACCATAAACATCTGGGTATTTTATCTAGGCTGATTTTTGCAAGCAGTTTACTCTGAAGCCACTAATACGTGCTACTGCAATGGGGCTCAACGGTGCCTATTAGGTGCTGGTCATGCTGAGCGAGGGTGTGGATTGCGGAGACGTATTGTACTACAGGGAGCTATAGGAGACACTCGGCTGCTGGAAGGCAGAAAACCTCCTGGAGCTCTCAGGTGCACAGAGGAGTGCACTTGCTATTAAATTATTTCACAGGGAGAGGCCTATTACCTACGAAAACTGATCCCGCTCTTAAAGGCTAGTGCAAAGGGACCATAACGCTCTTTGGGGGAGACGACGTGTCCAGAGGAATCAGTCCCAGGGCTCCCAAGAGGCCAAGGACTACAACAATTACAGGTACTTGCGTGAAGTACGTTTGATGTGTGGTTTTGCCATCCTACAGAAACCTGCGTCTGCCAAAGGATGGCCCAAAGAAATCAATAGTTTAGAAGTTGAACAAAATAGCATCCAGTTGCACCGGCTCACACCAGCAGCTTGTAAGAGATTTGGAAACGGAGCCCAGAGAGACGCTTGCCCCGAGGACACTGTTCAGTCATGCCCTCCTGGGAAGTAAACCTATCTAACACCATTTGACTTACTGTCTTGTGAATTTTGGAAGAAGCCCCAAATCTACATCCTTATTCTCCGTTCATTTTGACAGCAATTAGAACCAGAAGTGCTGTTTCAATGTCCTGTTCAGTTCCACAGCACAACCAAGAGGAACAGATGCCACTCAATGAACTTGCCAGCAAGGACAAGTGAGAAAGACCAGAAGCCCATAGGAGCCTTACGATATTTTCTTGTGCAAGTCATGCACAGAAGTATCAACAGGTCTGGTTCCCGCTTGTCTCATTCTGGAGGCGTACGAGGAGCTCACTGCTCCCTCGTCCTCATTAAGCAGCAGGGACATATGGTGCAATAAGTTTCCCCCCACTCTTTCTTTCTCCATCTCAGCATTTGGCGGTAGCATCATCCACAAAGGTGGGTCTCCATTTCCTTCAGATCAAGAGAGGCTAGCAAGGATTAATCTGACTTTTCTCAAAATAAATACAATTAAAATAATAAATAAAAGCGTGTGATCTTCTGGCTGGGAGGTTGGTGGGCCTGAAACTGGGTGGAAGCTGTCACACGTCACAAGACCCACAATTACGTGAACCGTATTGAGCTGCTGAAGTTTAATACAGGAAACAGTAGAAGGGAAAATGATTTTTCAACTTCATTAGCTGTTCCAGTACAGAAATGTACGTTCCCCATGCTGGCATCCAGTTAACATGCCCTTAGTTTTCAGGTCTCAGTTTTTCACACTTGTGTTTCAACTCCTATTTCACTAAGCCATCATTTCTGGCTAACTTTCGTATCGCCCAAAAAGTACTGGCTAGCTTTGCTGGATCAGGCTGTCCATGTTTATCACAAAAGCTCCCCCTTAACTCTGAGAGGAAGAAAAAGTCAACAATATTCCCAGTATTTGGATTCAATGCTTTTGAATGAATTATCTCATAGAGATTTTTTCCAGCCTCTCTCCTGAAGTTCCCTAGGTGTTGCCAGGCTGCTCCCTCCACTTACTTCCCCCCCCCCCCCCCCCCCCTCCCCCCCCCCCCCCCCCACCTCCAAATAGGAACTGTGTTCTACTCTCTATAAAATTGACTCTCCAGAGCTGGATGAAATGTGTCACCTTAGGCACCTGAATTAATACTTTGGTTATGTACTCTGTCAAGTCTTTACTATAGATCAACATAAGCGTGCCAGACAGACAATTCTTTAGAGCCAACATTTTAAAAAGGTGCCAAAGCCAACGTCCCTTTGAGATCTCCCTGAATTATACAGATTAAAAAACCCCAAAAAACAAAACAAAAAAAAACCCCCAAAACCCATAAAAATATACAAAGATTTTTCCCTCCGCTGCAGCTTCCCTTAGTACCGCCAAATATAAAATGGTGGAAAAAGTTGGCAGGAATAAATACTTCCATGGAGTTTCTAAAGCTGCAATTAATGTTAATGAAGCTATACCTTATATGGCAAGGAGATACAGTATAAATTGGATAAGTAAGAAAAACGATCAGCCGCTGTGCTCTTCTAATAGAGTACATCAGGGTATTGCCACTGTAAAGCTATCTTTATTTTCAACCATTAAATAAAACAATATAAATCTGCAAGCAGGTGTTTCTTGTTGCAGGAGTATTGAAAGTTGTAATGCAAACAACCTAATTTTAGCATCTACGTAGAGCGTGAAGTAGATTTACTGATCACTGATGCATTGAGCGCAGGGAGGACACGATCAGCGGGAGCTTCCAGCGAGATTATCCTATTAAAGCAGGACGACTTCGCGCGGCTGTTAAGGAAGTCGTCGAAAGCAGGTGATGGAAGCGGGGGTTTGCCGAGCAGGCACGGGCCCGCTGTACACGGTAAGTTGTTGTTTTCTGCTCAGCTAAGCAGCAGAGAATTGATATGTTAGCAACGAAGTGCAATGACAATTAAATTGTAACTGACCTACATGTTACCATCATTATGCTTTCTCTTTTTTACTGCTTTCCCTCTTATTTAATCACACAGTATGGGGTTTTTATTAGGCTGTAATGTTAAAATCTTCATCCATTTAGCCATAAATGTTTGACTGGATATCTATCAGACTTCCTTGCTCTATACAAACAAAACCATTTTGCTGAATCATTGTTGACTTGTTTGTGGCCTAATTTAATGAGTGTAATAACTTACATTACCACCCAGTTAACATTTAGGAGCCCAGAAGAGACCTGCTAGCATGCAGCAAGCCACTGTACACGTTTTCTATTCACATCACTCCTCTTTGCAGTAAATTTTATACCATAATATGGGCTCCTTGCAACGCCGGCTTTGCTTTTACTCATCCCAGGTTGAGCTCTCCATAGCCAGGCTGCGATGCTAAAGATCAAGTGCCTCAAAATTTCCACGTGGTTTCAGCTGTCGAGGTATCGGGTAACTGTTTACGCAGCCGTCAAAACATCGAGCAAAGAAGCCTCCGCTCACATTCATTACGTCACGCTCACGCAGGAAGCTGTATTCTCGAGGAGGAAAACACCAAAGCAATTACTAATACTGAAGTAGAGTAAGGTTTCTACGTTAAACGTACAACTAGAGAAAGCTAAACCTGCTTTGCCGGACCTTAGCTCCAGATTAAGCGAAACAAGTGTGGCTGCTCTCCGGTAGCAAGGGCAAACACCAGGCCTTGGGGCCTGGGCCTGCACGGCCAAGAACGCAAGGATGTCTCTGAGCCCGGGGGAGCGCCTTCAGGCTGTGGGACACCGTGAAGCCAGTGAACACCGGGGGTTTTGAGGCATCTTCATTTTTACTCTATTATCTTGAAAAAAATCCTTCTTGTCACTACCTACACTTTAAGCATCCATTTAGCATCAGACAGTCCTGCGGCTCAATTAAGTAACAAAATAAAGTCTCTGTATTCATACATTAATTTAATACATGCTTGGCAAGACAGTGGCCTTGTAGGGTCATAACTCAAACACCAGTATGTATAGAGGGTGACAGCTTGTGAAGTGCCAAAGTTGCAGTTGTCCGTTTTGCACAGAAGAAACAATGCGTTGCAAGGTAACAAAGGGATACCACCGATTGTATTTTATGGCAGACATCCTTCGTTGATCGCAATGAATCGAGCTGTACCATGGAATCACTACAAAGCCTCTATTGGAGAAGTTACGCTGTACTAGGTAAATCCCAAAGAATGGAAGAGTCTCAGTTGTCCCCCCAGACACATTCAACCAACCTTCTTTTGTCCACAGGCAAAACAAAACCCAGAACACATTACAATGGACAAAGGGAAAGATCACTTTGACTCGACAAGTTCAAGCCTGGCCATGCTGTCAAACTGCTCACTGCCTCCACAAAAATGTGTTTCAAGCTCTTTAGGGTTTTGGGGGGAGGTGGGAAGAGTGGTTACTCTCTATATATTTATTTTACAAGTATATTCAATGAAACCTTAGGAATCAGTTCTGATGCCTGTTATCTCTCCAGCCAGAACAGTCTTAGTGCTTTTCCGCCCACACCCTCCCGGTCTCTTTGCCCGTAACACTGGACAAACTGAAAATGGGGCAGGAAAAACACACCTTTCTAAAGGAATTAATAGATTGCAAATGTCTTGAGGAATGGCAAGTAAAAGCAAAGTTGTGTAGTTCACCCCCCTGTGAAAGAGTCTGAGTGTCGGGGTGGGGAACACAACAAGAAATCATGACTTCAAGATTTCTCAAATTGAACACAAAAAAAATAATCTGCCCAATCTGTGCGCACTGGTGTTTGTGGAACAATTTGACCGCAGGCATCTCAACCATGAAACTTATTGTGCACTATTTTAGTACAAACTTTAATAAATACAGCAATGAAACCTCATTAGTGATAGTTATCAAATCAGTGCGTATTACTTTTGCCACTGATGGCATTTCATATGGAAACAAAGTCTTATCAGGACATAACTCGGCTATTTAGCAACAATACACTCACATTGGTATTAAAAACAAGGATTCCCCAAGTTCTTCTTTAATCTCTTATATCTCTTGTGGTCAAATAACTCGGAAATATACCTTTTACAAACCCCTTCTCAATATTAGATTGCATAGTTAGCTGAGGTACTTGTACTCATCACAGGATGGATACAGAGCGATGAAAAATTAGGTCCATCATGCAGAAAAGTAGAAAGCAGCGTATAATGTAGACTGGAAGAAGTTGCTTTCAGAGGAAAGTACATTTTGGGGGGCATGTTAATTCCTTATAAACAATGCTTAATTCAGGATTTTATTTTATTTTATTTAGCTCAGCCCTTCTTTTAGTTCTAGATCCCAACCTGCCTGTGCCATAACAATCACAAGAGCTTCCCGAAAAACACATCCTGAGGTAGGTTAAAAAAAAAAAAAAAAATATCACAGAGCTTTTAAGGTCAGATTTATTACTACCTCATTGCAAAGTTTAGTATCAGGGGAGGTAAATATAATGAGCTACAATCTGGTTGGGAATGCCGTTCGGTCTGAGCAGCATACATTGAGCCGAGCAGAAACCGAAGACAGACTACTTAGCCAGCAGGGAGCATTCACACATGCAGGAGTTCCTTCAGCAACTGCAAGAATATCTATCAAGAATTTCTCTTCCCGGAGCAACTGCAAGAATATTTTTCCAATGCACATATCAATGCTGTGAACTGTTAAAACTTGGGAAAATCTATAATATTACTGGCTACAGAGCTTGATGTTTGACTTTGCAATTTTAGGTCTCTGTAACCGCAGAAACTCACTTCGGCGCGCGAGACGTCGCATGTGTGAATGGGCTTAAAACTGAAGCGGCAGCAAGCTCACACAGAGCGCTTCAGTTTGCGGCTGTTCCGAGCCACGGTCTGATCAACCTCAGTACGAGAGGGCCGAGCACGAGGATTCTAAGTACTTTTTGGCAGGATGCTTTCCTAATCGTTACAGCCATGAAACTCTTTATACGGCGGTGGCGAGGAGCTGCTGCACGAGTGAACTGTACAGTTCATATTGGCTAAGATCTTGCGGCAGGATTATCGTCCCGGGGTCAGAGCCGTCACTGACATTGTATGGAAGTAGACAAAGGAGAAAAGCTCAGACGTTAACTGTGAGGGATGCTGGATGAACCACCAAAAAGGTGGTCTGGTAAACAGAGAAATGAGCTGGAACTACTAGATACAATGACTACGTGCAGGTCGTTTGTTTTATTCTTGCATTCATGTAAAAACAATTTGTCTTTCTATATTATATACTTTGTTATGAACACATAATACTACGTTCAAGTGCAGGGCCGCTTCTTGACCGTGGCTATTCCTTGGCAGGACACGCACAATTTTGCCAGCACCAGCAGTCAGTGCAAAGGGCTGCTTCACCTGGCTTAAGAGGCTTCCTGAAAAGGGTAAACACGTCAAGTCAAATAAGGTGCCGGTACTGCATACTGAGGATGTCTGTAAGGAGAAGCTTGCAGAGGAGACAGTAATGATGAATCTCAAGGTACCTAATGCAGAAAAGTCAAAGTCTGCCAAACTCTGGCCATAGGGGTTTTTTTCCACTCAACGCCTGCTACGTTTCAGTGGGAACCAAATACCGAACCCTACTCCCACACTCGGCACCATCAGTTAAGCTCAGCTGAGCCCTTCTCACCTTCTACTGCAAGAGGCCAAAGCTCCAATGATTATTTCAAATTGATATAACAGTCAAAACAAAAAGAATTGATACAGTGTTTTCAGTTGCCCCTCTGGAAATCACTAACATCACGCAGATGTGTTGAACGCTATGATTTTACAATAAGGCTATCAAAAGTATAAAATAATTTTAACACAACTGTTCTGAATTTACTTCCAATCATTCACAACTTTTCAGAACTTTGGATTGGAGGGTTGTTGGGTATTTAAATTGAAAAAGGTCTAAATATTTTATTTTGTGTGTTTATAATGAAATACTTCAACTTTATTTCTGAACAAAGTTCAAGTTAAACCGTAAGAAAATTAATGCACTGAGAATTAAATCCATCATTTTATTTTTGGTAGAACAAAACATTTCAACTGTTCTAAAATATTTTTTTTGTTGTATTTCCATTTCATATTAAAAAGGAAAAATGTTGTACGTCAATCATATAGAAGTCATTCATTTGGCTAGCACACCGAAAGTTATTTCTATAACCATACACAAAATACAGTTACTCTGATTTTGCAATAAGATGTCAACTGAACAGTTGCCCTTCCTCTATTTTTTCCTTGCCTTTTTTAAATTTTACTCTTTTGTTTAGGATTTTTCATAACCCTATCTAGAAAGAACCTCTCCCTTCTTCAAAAAGTGTGTTCAAATGACACCTCTCTCTCTCAGGGTTTATATTTCACCAGAATTATTATATAGACAACATTAAGCAGCAACTCTACTTAACTATTTAAGGCCCTGATCAGTGTCAGTTACACAGTGATGGGAAGATTATCTCAAGTTTGAAATTGCCAAATAGCTGTTAAATCACATATATGAATCAGCCAGGCTTAGAGACAAGTAGCAGCATCTTGTAAAAAGACTTTCTTTCCTTCACTCAGTCTGTGATGCCGAAGAATTAAAAATCAGAGACAGTCAGAGAGACCCTACATACCTCTTGAAACATCTCAAAAAATCCAGAAAAATGTACTAATTCCATCCTGACTTCTCAATATTTAATTTAGGACAAATTATCCTGTGGGGATTTGCCATTTTGCTAAAATTTTACCTGAATTTCTGTATTTTGATGAATGTCGTGAACTTCTAGGAAAATTTCTTTAAAACATAAATATGAAATAGCCACTATTTGATGATTATTTATATAAGTATCCAATACTTGATGATTATTTATACTTTGGCCACTCAGTTTTACCATAAAGTGAAGGGCCTAGGGGTTTTGGGGTTTTTTTTAAGTGTGTAGCATGAAATGCACTCTCTCTTTATTGATAACGTAATATTGGTCTATGAAAGCCACATAAAAAATTATTTAATTGCAGGAAAAATATCCGAATCCAATATATACTTCTTTTTGGTTTTAAAAATCTTTAAGCATCTCAGTTAATATCAAAATGTGTAAATTGTCAGAGCTCTGTATTTCAAAGCGTTACCAGAGCCATGATTATTAGTTTTATTCCGAACGGATAACAGCACACACTATGCGGCCCTGTGAGTCATGCTGAAGATTTCTATTATTAAATCCCACAACCTTAAATATTTGATGTTTTTTCATTGGTATTTCTGATTCTTATATTCCATTCGTAGGACTGAAAAACGGGTCTGGTAGTAAAAAAATCTGATGAGACAAGCGTCTGACTCACAAGTTTTCTGCTTTGCCTTCTCAACGTGGCACAGAAAGCATGACCCATGTATGTAGAGCACATTAAAATGTGATGCATGTTATTAGTCCTAACATAACACTGGCAGCTTGGCGCTTCTTCCTCAACTCCTCATGCCCAAATGAACACACCAAAAGGCGAAGGCACCAGCCAGCAGCTCAGCTATCGGGTTTTGCATCTGAGTCACCAGAAACATGCAAGACAAACTGGAGGAGCAATTCATTTTTGCAACTTGCCTTGGAGCAGGCACGGTCTAACACGGAACAGCATCCTGTTTTCCCTTGGAAAAACAGCAGTGACTCCAGATAACTTTCAGGCTATGGCTCAGACAACTGAAAAACAGAATTCCCCAATGCGCAGGACTCAGCCCCGTGGAATCCAGCAGGAAATGAAGGTAATATTCATAATAGAATATAGTTTTCTGCAACTTCCTGAACAGAGGATCTGCAAAATCTCCCCCCAAAATCCCACATTATTCTTTAAAACTTTAGTCACTGCTGCTCCTTATGCTCCTGTTCGTGCTGTATAGAAGGTGCTGGGTGGAGAACTGAGGCATACAAACTGGGAGCACACTGTGACCTGGGGAAAACTCTAAAAGCTTTTATGCTGGATGAACATACGAGAGTTGGATGAAGTTAATCCTCAGGGTTTAAAAAATGAAAATTGTCTTCCAAATCATACGATCCCGAGGACTGAAAACAAACTCAGAGCGCACACCAGTCCCTGCCCTCACGCCACTCCACCACCGCCCCATCGGTTATCCCAAATGTAAAACATTACATTACACCTTCCTCCTCTCTAGGTAAACATCCCTCTGCTAAACTCCAGAGTCTCCCACACATCTTCCTCTTGGCAACTTGGAATTTATCCCTAGCATAAATTATTCACGAGCTCCCTTCATGTTTTCTAGCAATGCTGTTCCTCCAGACAAGACCTTCGCTGGACATCGTTCAGAGGGCAGAGCATGCTATCCAAGCCATTTAATTACCACAGCCTCTATTTTGACACTTTTGCACTTCTGGCACTATTAACTTCTCTATGAAGCGGTTTTATTCTGGTGCTACAGTTTCAATAATCTAAAGTTCCTTCAAAACATCTTTTATGTTAGCGGGACAAGGCAGGTTTAGAATTAACTTTGAAATTCTCTTGTTAGCACGGCTAAACAGTTCACGTGAGATTTATCCATGCCACGTGTCTGACCGAGCGTATACGATTTCCAAAGTGTTGCTCCCTTCCTTTGGTGAAGCTTCTTCCCTAACTCTACAAATTTACTTTAATTATTTCATCAGTTTGGCTGAAATTCACAAGGCATTAAATTGTTAGTTGTTACTTAACATTCCTTATAAATTGCATTTATTAATTTCAGGAAGGAGACTTGTTATTACTACAGTAATTTAAATTAGTACCACATGGCTACAGGCTGCCGCTAAACGATTCTTCGGGGCAAAATCAGTTCTTTAAAGATATTTAAATGACACTGGAGATAGGCTAACCAAATTTTTGTCCAGGAAGTTACAATTTATCAAAAACGTAATAAACCATGGACGAAATATTCATTGTAAGCAGCATATAACGTGGTCCGTGAAATGACATTTTAGCATCTCTCACTATGGTCATACTAAGGTTTGCTGACAGTGCAGGGTAATGCTCCATTGATATTTAACAGTCCCCAACCACATGGTACTTTGTGATACCGTAACTTTATACACTCCCGTCCATTCTCTCACCGGCACTAAATCAGTCAACTCTGACATACAACGTCGTTCCGTTTTCTTTGTTTAATTTTAATGCTGTAGATGTTTTAACTTCCCAATATTACTAACTTCGGAAGCAACCGGGGAAAAGAATAATTTCCCTTCCCAATTCTCCTTGCGCTTCTCAGATATGTGCACGCCCTTGTCATAAACCTCGGCATACTTCTCCCGATCACGAGGAAAATTATGGTCTCTACTGGTGATCACCAGGCAGCACTGGCTGTAGAACTTTAACGACTGGAGACTCTTTAACCTTGATGTGCTATAGACAAGAGTACATCAGCACCTCCTACAGGAAAATCTGGATGAACATCCCATATATAACAACAGAATAAATGTATAAAATAATAGATTCATCTTCCTGCAGCTAAAGATAAATATTAAATAATCCTATCTGCTTCTGGCTGAAAATTAATTTCTTCTAAGGCAAATAATGTAATACGTATATGCGTTTCAATTCCCATTTGGCAAAAAGCCTATTTTCAGTATGCAGTACATAGACTTTTGAAATACTAGAACTGCGTTCATCACACACACTTAAACAAATAAAATTTTCTTCCTTTGGGTACCAATTCACTGTGGTCTAATAAAAAAATATATATATTTTAGACAGTCAGTATTCCCACCAAATCCAGATATCCAGACTAAAACCAAAGCTTTTTTTTAACCTTCCCTTTTGTTCTTTGCAATGTGAATAATAGGTTGCATCAGAAACACCGAGTGCCATTACTTTAAAATAGCCACAGAGGTACATCTAGATAATACTATGCAGTGCTACGCAGTGATTTTTGAGAGCTAGCTCTGAAAATGTTACCCCGAGTGCCCAGTATAGTCTAGTTATAGTACCACAACAGAAGTCATCTGAGCCTAAGCGGTCCTTCTGGTAGCAAGGCTAGTTCGTTCAGAACGAGTTCAGATACCCCTCCGCAGAAATGCATTCTGCTATTTAGACATAATTTAAGCGCTAGATTTACAAAAGTGTCATGCACCTCAGCGAGACAGATTTTTCATGTGCATTTATATACTTATTCCCAGTATATTTAATTACTCCAGAAAACCCCTCCAGGCTGGTTATCTTTAGGCATCCACATACCTCTGCAAAACAGGACCAAAGTCGACTGCCCATTTTTGTAGCCTTGTGTACATAACGATGACAAACGTGTTATCTTTAAAGACTAAGCCACACGTGCAGCACTCCCGATTAATTCGTTACTTGAGGAAGGATGGGAGGGCAAACAGAGAGTGCCCCGAACCAAAAGTCTGAGAACTCTCTCTCACTGCCTTGGCTCGGACGTGAACGTCCCCATTGCCCAGCGCCTTTGTCACTTCCCCGGCTGCGACGTGCTCGGAAAACGCCGCTGCACGAGAACGGCTTCATTGTCCGCTAGGCGCTTGCTGCTCCTGCGCTAGCGTGCATGACTTGCCAGGGGAAGTATTTTGACAGAAAGCCTGTGGTGGCATGACATTTTGTGGTCTTGTCAGCTTCCTGGTAACCCAGGTTCTTCTCTACCCCTTCCCCACCAAAACCCCCTTTCCTTTCTCCCGTTTCAGAAAGGGCATCCGATTGTCTCTCGCAGCACCCCCCACATATCTTCTTTCCCATGGAATATTTTATCCCCTCTTGGCTATTTTAAAAATTCCCTCCCCATGCCTGGAGCCCTCAGGAGTAATGGGTGAAGCTGCTCATTACCCAAGGTTGGGGAGCCTGGATATCCTTCCAGACCCATATATCCTTGCCCATGCAAGCATATGAATTTACAAGTTTTACTGACATATTCTCATGCTAGACTGTTTTGTGGTCCAGCCTGGGCTCTGACGGGAAGTTTGTTGCACACAATTTTTTCTCTAAAAACTCCGAGATCTTCATCTCAGTATCTTATCTGGGACCTATTCAGTAGTACACAAACTAGCTGCTCCGATGCAGGATGCACAGATATTAGACCTAGCTACCATGGTGATTGATGTTCTAAAAATATTCAAGTCAGCTGTAATGACAGATGGGTTAGATATATGGCTGCACCATACCTGGATCGCAATCTGTTAGGATGAGGATGCAGATAAGGACCAGTGAGTGTAATTCAGTTTGGGAAGTTAAAAAAATATGCACAAACACATATGCATAAAACCAACATTATGAAACTCTATTAGTCTCACATGTTAAGAAGGCATCTTTTTGATTTTATATCTTTCTGGTATGGAAACTATATCTGGTACAGTTATGCACACGAGGAGATGACAAATATGTAGATTACAGCGGTAAGGAGAAGGGATCCAGTTCTTAGCAAACATAACATGACAGAAAGCATTTGTTGCTGCTACTGAAATTTGTGTATCCAAGCATTCTGTGAAGTCTAATGTGATCTTAGGCTGCCTGCTGCCTTGGAAACTAGTGGTCAGATACTCTCAGCAGTGGGCATAACCAGCTAGAACATTCCGATTAAACATTCCGATTAGGTGAAATTTCATGGAACTGAAATATTTCACAAGCTGGCTTCAGTGAATTTCTCTCAAGGACCAAGAGAGGGTACTCCTTGAAAAAACACACAAGACAAAACCATACCATATCCTGGTAGTTTGGACACCAGGGTGTTGGAGCTCTAGATTCAAATCCCTGTTGGACCAAGTGATCTGGAATTAAATCAATTGCACTTGAAGCCAACAACAGGCTAGCCAGGCTGTTAACAAAAAGTCAAAAGATTTAACTTTCAGATATTAAAAAAAAGAGACATGCTTACTTTTCAACATTGTATGACTCTCTTCATTGCACCCCTGAAGCCTTGAGAATTCAAATAAAATTTGCCTATTTGCCCAGAAGCAAAGCACTCGGGTTACAAAAGCTACTCGCGCAGGGCGTTTCAGACAAAGGCTGGTTTACAAAGGATCTAAAACTACTGAAACATCGGGTAATGAGGGTTCCACTTCCTAATAATCTTGCTTTGGAGAAGCAGAAATTCATTTTCCTCCGATACAATTTTAAGGTTACGAGGCTGAACAAAGGGTATCGTTATTGTAGGCATAGTAGAATCAAATTAGCAAGGAGAAAATGTGTTAGTATCATTAGGTGTATTTCCACGTGTCCTACCTCCGCAGTGCCAGAACTGGAGTTCAGAAGGCAAGCTTGGTGGATGGGACAGCTGTGAAATCTTGCCGAATATTGCTTTGCATCCAACCGGCAAGGCCAGACCTTGAAATGAGTACATACATTGGGTGTGGACTTTCTACACGTCTGCAAACCTAAGTGGCCATTTACAAAATATGAAAGGCAATTCAGCTTTTGGCATACACTGTGATTACAGAGAACAGCGCGTTTTCAAAACGCCCCGTTCAACCCATAGAGCTGCCACTGCAGCTCCCTCGTCCTGGCACCACGAAGCGCCCCAGCCGGATCCCGGCAATGGGTCAAACTGGAATTGCGATGGCAAGATCTTGCAAGTCACCTATGACTCCCCATTAAATTAATGCTCTTTATTAAATATGTCTTTTCAATCACTCACATCACATCCAGATAGGAACATTCCTGAGATTTTTCAAGGTCAGCTGTGCATGTGGATGTCCCTTTCCCATATTTCAAAAACACTGAAGCAACTACTTCTATTTTTGTCTTTGGGCTTAGAGCAAAGCTGCCCTTTGAAAGTACCCGGTGGGTCACGCTTCTCAAGAACAGTCATTAGCAGGTATGCCTAGCATTTTCATTGCAGCATATTTGTATGGAAATCATCTTTGCGTCATCGTTTTACTCCTTATAGATCATTTCAATATCAGGCTCATAAACCCAAGTGATTCTAGAAAACAAATAAATACAGATGCATTTCTGCAAAAAATGCTACGTGCAACAAGAAATGCTGTTACTGCTCTGTGTTCTCCGAGGGGTCCGGTCAGCCCAGGGGAGGCTTCCCACCTACTCCTTCTTTTGTAGCAATCCTGTTTTTACAATTTCAAATTTAATACTTTTTCTAATATATTATACGTTACCTCCCACGTATTTAAACTGTACTTAAAAGCATGCTAAGAACTGGTAATTCTTTAATGGTTGTTCACTTACAAGCGATTGTGGGTCATTACACAATCATTTAAAGGGCATTAATGAGAACCATTTAATGGTTTTAGTAGAATATCATTGTAAGGGACAGGGGAAAAGTTACTGGCTGTAAATTTTTATGACCATTTCTTACAAAACGTATTACTTTAAAGATTTATGTATGTAACAATGAGTACAATAAAAGCCATGCTAAAAATAATTTGAAATCAAAGTAATGCATATAGATAAGGTCCTACTTGCTGCAGTTTTGCATGCAGTCAGTAAGATTTTCTTTCTTTTCTTCTAGATACCTTATGACTTGCAGTGCAGCTTCAGACCTCCTTTATGAAAAGTCATAGCAGAAAAAAAATTGCTCAGGTCTACATTTTAACAAAGCATAAATTGTCCTTTACGGTCTATATTTTATTTTTACTTTTCACTCATTGTTTTGCATATAAAGCCAGTATTTTTTCAGTTTTTCCTTGGATTCAGCACAATAAGACAGCTTTTAACCAGAATATAAGGAGAATTACTTTTACAAAGCATCTTGAACTGTACATTTGGTTGGCTTTTTATAAATGGAAAATAAAAGGAGAACTCTGCATGCCAAAATTAAAAGGTTGACTATTTCCCCACAGGGAAATTCTTTATTACTATACTAGACCAGAGCATACCTTCAAAACTACAGAAACTTATTTTGAAAAGTATTCATATGGACGCATTAACCTTATTAAAGTGCTTTAATAACAAAACAGTCATCATATTATGCCTGGTTTTGTCCATTTGTGATTTGCATGGAATACATAATGAGGAAGACAATGCCCTTTTTTCCCCAGTATTCTTGCATAAGTAGGAGAATATTTCTAATTAAAAGGCAGGGTTAGTACAGCACATGAATTGAACTGAACCATATCTCTAGAAATGCTGATATTTTTACTGTTTGCATTAAGTAAGGATTGTATTTCTCTCTGAATCTGGCCCAGTACCCATTACCAATAAGATTAAGATTTAAGATAACTTGGTCAAAAGATGGTGAATTATAACTTTTAATTAAAATGTAGAAAATAGTTTCTTTAAAATAAACATGGTAATACTTTCAAGATCATTAATTTTTTATGTAACGAACAACAAAACCAACCTGAATATTTTAAAGCGTGACATTGTACAGCCAAGGAAAGGGGATTTTTAGAAACTTCTCAATGCAACAAAAGCAAGCAATGCAGTTCATCTGCAGCCTTTTTGTCTTTGGAAACACTGCTATTCTTTCATGATGAGTTTTAGCTTCATGCTACCTCCCCAAAATTCAATGTAAATTTAATTGAGATGACATAGATATCAGGGTGAGTAACAAGGGGGGCAGTTGTTATTACTATGTTTGCTCCACTTACTATTTTACTTTACTATTTACTTTACTATTTTATAATGACTGAAGAAATTCAGGACCTAAACTGATCTGATTTGCTTCTGTGTTTCAAATTCTGTTCAAAGAAATGTTACTCATGATTAACATGAAGTAGTGACTGTCTCACATTCACTACAGGTAAACATTCTATTGACCTCTCAGTAATTCTCACTGCTGTGCAACCTTTATTCTGGTTAGTACAAGAGCAGAATGTAACTGATTTTATTTAAATATAGTAAAATATTGGGAGGAAAACGTAGGGCTCGTAGAAGTTGGGAACTCAAGTCATAAGACAGATGAGAGAAATCCAGTCAAAACTCCCCTGCAATTCAGTGAGTTAAGATTTCGCTGGATGTGGCAGACGACGCATCTATATATCCCACCCTTCAACTGCCATCTCATCCTGTTTCTTGAAATCTTGCAAACAAAAGTCATCACGGACACCTGACTGTGGCGTGGCCATAATATAGGGACTAATGGAAATAGGATGAGATCAAATCCACTTTTGCCTGCAACCTGAACTGGGATTTAAAACCTGAATTTCTGAAAACAAAAGGGCAATACACTAAAATCAATGGACCACTTCATTCCCTGGTTTTGTGATCCCTCTCATTATTTGCATTTTTCAACTCTCTCCCATTTTATTTTTCACTGGATATTAATCACCGCTAACTATATTTTCCCACACCAATTCTTCACCTCATCAGAAAACAGCACCTGCATTCAGAGCACAAAATTAAGAGATTCATAAAAATCAAGGAATGAAATGGCACATTGGTTTAGTGTGTCAGTCTTTCACCTCTAGGAATATAGGACTGTGAAAAAGGAAGAGGGGAGGAGGTGAAGGGAATAAGAAGCAGAAATTTGGATAAAGAGAATAATAGGGCCACAGACAGGAAGAGAGGACGGGAGAAGAGGATGAAGATGTGTGAATGTAACAGAAAAAAGAAAAGAAAAAGCAAAAGTTGGGTGGGTGAAAGATTAAGAATTACATGAAATTATTTTCTTTATACATCTCCACACAATTGCATGTGCTACATGCGACATTAAAACAAAGAGAAAGCTGAAGGCAAAGCACCAAAATTGTTAACTTTTTTCCTATAGCCCCACTGAAAAGAAGAAAAGGAAATTAATGCCATAAGTATATTCAAACATTAAAGATTTGATTTACAGTAAGAAAAGCAAACAAGTTGTGAGCAACTATTTGAGGTTATAGAGGCCTCTGAACACTATATGATTTTTATTTGTCATGTGTGCTACAGTATCTAGAATCACTGAGGTAAATTCAGAACAGAGATTCTGCTTAGGTTTTGTGGGGTTTTTTTGTTGTGTGTTTTTTTTTTAAGATATTTTGTTTGTGTTGAGCTTCCTCCCCCTCCTTAATCAAATAACAACGTGGACTGCACAGGCACCTTTGTAATCACAATACCGTGAGTCCAACAACTGCAAAACAAGATGGTATGTTGCAATTATTGACTTCACACACACAGAAGACCGGCTTCTTCAGAGCTGTTTGAATTTAATAATGTTTACTGATGATCCTTTGGTGACTCATAGAAATACAGGCCTTGAGGTGGGTAGTATCCTAAAAATGTTATATCATGGTACGCAATGAAGAGGGGAGGCCATCTATGCATAAAATACACCTTACCTTAAAAATATTTTAGTCCAGTGGGAAAGCTCCTACTGTTTGTATACAGAGACAGACACACACACAAACATGGCTTTAATCCATTACCTTATCCCTAAAGTTGTTTCAAATGGTCATTACATTCAAGAAACCTGTCTAAACTTCTGAGTTTCTTCTTCTGGCTCTGCAGAAACAGTTAATTGAAAATCAACAGAAAACAAAAAAAGTATGGAATTCCAAGATAATTAATTTACTACATATTTTCAAGGTATCAAAGTTTAAAAACAGCTAGAGGGACGTTTAAGGCCATGTGGATCCGTGTAGCTCCACTGATCTGACCCACGATATCGTAAATGCAGATATGGCTAGTATCTTGGAAAAGCGATTTGGGATAAACGGGGACTTGGAGATGGTCGCTGTAGAACTGTAGGTGCACATCCGAACCCAACCGTCCAAAAGTGTGCGGTCAAGACTCGACACAGAAAATTAAGAGAGCATTGGATGAGGAAAGCATTTCCTGGAGGTACCCTTTGTGAGTACCAGTGCTCGTTCCATACAGCGCAGCTACAAACC
>NW_010512608.1:169485-197948 GCF_000687285.1 Phaethon lepturus | reverse complement strand
TAGGGAAAGCCTTTAACTTTTTCCTCCCATTTCATAAGTTGGAGACAGCATCTTTCAGTATCAATTGTAAAGACATTCAAATTCAGTACTGCCACAGAAGACGGCAAGGCTAGTAGCCTTGCTCTGCCAGGTTAGAAAAGGATGCAATTCTGCATGATCACAACGTCATTTCTCTAGCTGGCTCTTGATTCAGACTGCAAATATCCTGCTAAGAAATATATTTTTCTGCAGAAAAACACAGAACTTGAGCTGTTAATATCTGATCTACAGGGTCACTGAAAGACAGAAGAGGCATTTACTGCACCCAAGAAGATTCAGAGATACTATATGAGGGCATTCTGCTGATCAATAAAAACTATTTTAAGATACAACAGCAATGAAAGACAGTTAGAAACGGCTTATTAAACATGATTATATTACAGACTGCAAAATTTCCACGGTGGGGAACTCATAGAAATGGATACAGAGCCTACCACACACCAGAGTCCCGAATCTCTCCGATTCCTAGCTGTTATCAGAGTTCAGGAATAGCTGTTACAGTACTCGGGGGCCCCGGTCACCATCGCAGCACCACTGGTGTGCTAACTTCTTTTGAAAAAAGTCATAGTGCCTTCTCTGAGAAGCTTACAAGCTGAGAAGTTAGGAAGGTGAGGGACTTCTAAGCATTAGTGTATTCCAATAGTCCATCTGAAACACATGCAGCAACTGGGGGGCACGTAGTGATGAAAACAGGTCTCTAGCAGTGTCTGCATGAAAATCTAGAAGGACAAGTAGGAAAGATCCCTGCATTTTGCTCTTCTTTCCATTGCTATCTGTAGGCATTGCTGGTATAGCACTCTGAAGTTTGGTATAATATATGTACAAAAAAAGTCCATTTTGAAATTATCCACACACAGATGCGCACAAATGCCATCACACCGACATATCAGCTTTCTCTACGCATTCTTCTGCCTACCATGCCTCTAGGTATGTGCACGGTGAAAAAATACCAAAGTATGTTTTACAGTAAAACTTTGGGGGTTGTGACTGGGGCACATGAGTAGCTTTTCTGTGAATCACTCTGAGAGACAGCTCAGTAAGCTCCACCTGAAGCTCCAATCATGGTAGAACTGATGTGCTAAATTATTTTTTTATGAATCTAGAAGCACATTTTTAGCTAACTGGTGCAAGCAGTGCACTCTCTGAAACAAGTTGGGAAGCTGAAACTCCCCAGCTTCAATTCTTGCCCAAGTGCTACTGATTCCCTGAATGATTTACCTCTTGGCTTTAGATTCCCCATGAGTAATGGGAGAATACAAACACTTACCTACTTCACAGCCAGGCTCTTGTGAGAGCTAATTAATGTTTGTCACACAACACTTTGAATTTGTAAAATGCCATTTAAGTGTTAAGTAGTATTGCCAGTATCATCAGTGTTGTCCTGGGTACCACAGATACATAATAAAGCTGGCTGCTGTAACAGCTACTTAATATGTTAAGGACAATGCACAAAATAGTGGGACAAACATGAAATCCTTTTCATTTTCTTAAGAACATCAAATGCTTTAAAAAAAGTCATTGACAAACACCTGCTTACAGATTTCTTTGTTAGGGTCTGCATTTTCTGCCACACTCACTTTGCCTTGTCCCCCGAACAGCTGATCCAACTGGCTGTCAATGGGACCCATTGTGTAACGGCAGTGGAACCCGCCACGCCGTGAGCTGGCTGAAACTGAGATGTTGCATGTGTGTGGTTTAATAAGTCTATTTTTTCCTAGCTTTGCTTCCTGTGGAACCTCATTTCCCTTTTTAATTTCATCTTCTCTTTCTAGAAAGCAAAAGTAAGGTCATCAGCCAATGATGTAATAAGCTAGTTAGAAACGTGCTGGAAAGTGTACCACACATGATAATAACTATATTTAGTTAAAAAATTTCAACGTTAATTATATGTCAAAATCTGTTTAGATAACTCCTTCTGTGGATAAATTACAAACTATTAAGTATTCATACTGCTTGTGGGGGGGGGGAAAAAAAGTCTTAAATTATGTCCAAAAGCTAAGGATATGATTCTGTACGCAAGGAGAGAGACCCTTAAGGTTTACTCCCTTCTGAAAGGCAAGGATTCCTAGAAAACTCTGTTAGTTATAACCCTGGGAGAAATGCATGTCCAGACTGGACCTTGTACCCTACCGACTCAGTACGCTCTGAAAAAAGGAAACAGCGGCACGAAGGACTGTGGTTCTCTAGTAATTTTTTCCTCATTAATCCAAGGTTCTGTGGAATCAACTCCAGTCAGGAGGATATTTACATCCAGATCAATGGGAAATGAGACCACCCAACGCAGATTGTGTTCTGCTTAATATTTTAGTGTCCCAAACCTATTAAGTGCTATGAGATTTATACCATGAAGATCATGTACCACGCTGTAATTTACATTTAAAAGTTGGCTTGCAGCTGCTTACCCTTGACCTGCTCTTCCATTATATCCAAATTAATAATGTCTATAACCTGTGCTTTCCTATGCTAAAGAAAATGAAAGAAAGGGAGTAGGGGGAAAGGAAATAATGACAACAACAACAAAAAAATCAACACTAAATGACAGAGTTTCTGAACTGTTGTAATGTGTCTGAACAAAATCTGGCCTAGCATCTGTGATACAAACAAATATGATATGATATGTTATAAACAAAAGACTGCCAATGTATTTTTCATATTTTTGGCTTCTCAAATAGGTTCCTCAGTGAGAAATCATTATGGAAGCTCACAGTATGCAAACCACAAAGGGCTCTAGAAAGACCTTCTCTATTAAACTTCCAGTGATACCGCACAGCACAGACAAAAGTGTAAATAAATAGATAGATAAGTTATCAGGTTATAAATCACAGAGATTTAAAACTGAGAAAACAGTCCTTGTAAATATAAAGCAAAGGATATCTTCACTTTAGACACTGTAAACTGAAGGACAAAGTATCACTCCTTAATACAGGTTTAAAATATACTCCAATTTACAGTACAGAAAAGGAGAACTATATGCACAAGCAGCAGCAGTGTATATTTTTGCTTTAATCTAATGATGGTGAGGGCTTTCAAATCAATAGCCAGGAAGGTATCTGTCCCCAGAGCAAGCAAGAGCTGAGTACAACACAGGTAGTAGCAGCGCGGGTCGCAGTACCAGTCTGCGAGCATCAGCCCAAGCAAAATGGATTGCCAAGTCCCAAAAGTTCATTCATCCAACCGCTGACTGTGCTAACGTTGCTGGGAAATGGAAGGAGGGCAATGCGTAACATGAAGTAGTAGAAAACCTACTACGAAACTCACCTGAAGTAGATACAGTTCTGTTGTGAAGCCAGTTTGAGACCAAAAGCACACCTCACGTAAGACCCAAGGGGCATGCGAACATTCAATTGACTTGAAAGAGAAAGTACTGCGCCACACAAGTGAGTACAGGTTGTTCGGCATCCAACGCAGAGAACCGACACGAGTGGGATACGTATAAACTAGACCGCTACTCCACGAGTTGAATTCAAGTCCCCTGCCAATATATGGATTTTTCTTCCTGAGTAATAGACTACACAATGGGATTGAAGGATCCAGAACGACAAAGCACATCACAATGTAAATTACTGAGCCAAACTACCTAAGGTGGGCACAAAAAGTGTTTCTGCTGCACATTCTATCTGTCCTTCAGAAGTGGATAATAAAAAGCTGGAATAGAAGACAAGTTGATGTGCACAAGCTGACAGGAGCTTAAAAACACATAAAAGACCAAAGAGTGAGCAGGAGCAAGAAGAGGAGTGGTCAAAAGGGACACGGGTTGTGTTAAACATACCCTTGAGAGAAAGTATGCCTCATCCCCCTCTAGTAATAAGCGCACCAAACCCCATCCTTTATTTACTACACATGCACACATCTTTGACCTATATTTTGAGAGCCCTTAAGAATCCTGAATAAGGACAAACAAAAATGAGGAGAAGTTGTTGGCTTTTTTATTGGTGGTGTTTTTCCTCCTCTTCTCTTTTGTGTTAGATAGCACAGCCTCAAGCCATTCCTTACAGCTGCAAACATGTTCAAATGAGACCTTCAAAGACTGGAGGCTGAACTCTCCAGGGTGGACTCTCTTGTAATCATTAGGCTAAGCAGAAATATAAAATTGCTGTCAACAACAAACTTATAAAAGAAAATGTTAAATATCATGCCACCAAGTCAACAGGAAACTGAAGCTATCTTATTCACAAGTCATGGTCATCATCATGTGTTCACATCAAAATGTAACTTGATAAAGAAAAAACCTTCTGTTTATTCTTCTCTGCTTATTGCTTTGTGTGACAATGAAAGCCAGCAGGGGAAGAAAGAAGCAAAAATAAGACAGTCGTGGTAAGAACGATACTTTCAACTGCCTTTTGCCCTCCTAGCAGCATCATAAAGACAAAGAAAATAACCATATGTTGCAAGTTTATTAAGTAAAAAAGGAGGTGAGAACTCTGAAGGAGAGCACAATCCCAAAACAGCAGATTTTGTATTGAGCTATCACTGTATTTGTTTTTAAAGATGGAGCTTTTTATCATGATAAATAATCTGAAAAGTACGGCCCTTTAGCAGGCGATAATAAGGTATGGCATGTCTGCCTGCCTACACATCCTCTCCACTTAGTAAATCGTCTCCTACTAGATGAGTTGGAACAACTCGTCACTTTTGCACCAAAAATGCGAAACTTGCTGCAGGTGCCACGGTGCCTCTCAGCTGATGACTAATAAGAGGCAGATGAATCTTCTCTTTCTTGAACTCAATGAACAACTTGATTTTTGTAACCTGTGAATCCAAAACTAATGGTTGGGTGATCAGAATACATAAAAGGCAAAAGAACGCTGCACTACCACCAGGTGTAGGACAGCATTACAGGATTAGCTGCAACCAGCTCTATCATATGTACAATGATGCACATTGGAGAATTTTGTCCCAGTGACATAAAAGCCAAAGTGCATTGAATGACAAAAATTCTCAAAAGAATGCCTACAACCACAATTAACAGAATATATTGCATTTTCAAATGTCTTTAGCTAAGAACATCTTAAACTCTTGAAATTAACAGTAAAATATATCCATTTAAAAAGAAAGATATGAAAGTAGAATTAATAATAAACTTGCTGCTTGTAAAAACACTGCTTTATAAACAACGTATTTACTAAAAGCACATTCCCAAGTGCCTTGTGTTCCAACTATAACACTTTTTGTTACAATTGTATACTCTGAATAATAAGTTTGGGCTTAAAGATCTTCCGCATTTTGTTGCACCCAAGATCTACGCAGTCACATCACATGAAACAGTGTACACTTCTATTCCTAGGCTGCCTGCCTAAGCATCGCTGTGACTTGTGCTACTGGCATTTCTTCTGCAGATACCATCTTAGTGAAGGACAGGGACAGCAGAGGGGTCCACATTCAGTAAAATTCAATTCCAAGTACAAATAGACCTGTATGTGACAACAGGCTGTATTTTGCCCGAACGGGGAAGCCCAAAGATCTGCCTCTGAAAAATGTGACAGTATGATTTCTTAGGTAAGTTGCACTCAACATCTGAAAAACAAAATAAAACTCTCAATTCATGTACTGCCTGGCAGAAAGAGAGAATCTAAGAGCTATAAGGACTTTGATTAAGTTTTCACTACAGGTGTCACTTTTCAGCAAGCTGCCTGCGTCACTCTACTTCTTTGGGTATTCCTTCTCAGCATATTCACTAATATCGTTTAATGCCGATATAATTCGCTTGGCAGTGCATCACAGAGTTTTGGCTGAAGTAAGTACTTCTAACATTTACAGACCCCTGCCCCAACAACTAATCCAAATGGAAGCAGCTGTTCTCCTGCCTCCGTGTGGAGCTCTTGTTGGCACCTTGACCACAGCCACAGTATGTCTGTGAAGCTCGGAAGACGACTTGACTATAAGGAAAACACCATAATAGTTCAAACCCGTAAGGATCTGATGTGTATCATGACTCCCATGTCATGTAAGAAGTAATATCTTTTGTTCAATTTTAAATTTCACTTAATGCATCTATTTCTGGTATGGTTTAAGAACGTAAAGCTGAATAACTTCTTGGTAAAAATTACAGCATACAAGTTTCCCACTCTATCTCTAACATTTCTGCAATACTGAAGAATCTCACCTCAGAAGCAGAGTTCCTCCTTCCTCCCCATCAGAACCAACATCAGCCTTCAGAAGGGTAAAAATAATAGGGGCTGCCCTGTGTTTACATTCACACAGCTCCTTCTTGTTCCTGGTATTTATCGAATCCTACAAACCAAATTCTTCAGCTACCGACAGGTGTTCTGACCTGCCTTTCCATCTAAAAACATTCAGTAACCGGGATATTATCACTTAGTAAAAGTTAGTACAAAAAGTTTAAAGTATTTCAAGTAACTTGGAAGAATTCTAAATAGCAGAACTCATTGAAGAGAGCAGCACGACAGGGGCGACTAAGGAGGGGTATTAACAGCCATGCAGCAATTTTTACTGATACTACAGCAACGCTGGTATCATAGGTTTTTGTCTGGACTTGGTGTTGTGTCATAGGGCAATGACTTTCAAAGGTTTACAGAGATTAGATGCCTAGTTCCCAGGGACATTCATTTAGTGCCGAGCTCTTCAACGACCCGACACAAGTGCAGATCCTAGATTGTCGGAGTCGCTGTTGCCATGGCCCTCCAAACGCAGGGCATGGTAAATGGTAAATGCAGTAAGGTACTCGTAACACTGGAGTTTAAGGTAAAATTTTCCCCAGGGGTCCTAAGTTTTTACTTTCATTGGAGTAGATTTAGGCCAATTTTGAAAGAAAATCTGCTGTAAAACTATTAGTCACATTACCCAGCTGTCTCAGGAACGCAACAGAGGACCGGGTTCCTGTGTGATAAAAGTGATGAAGATGGTGCCCCAAATATCCACACCGAACAGATCTACGATTCCTCTCCTATTTTCTGGTCTCAGTTTCAGCCATAATATATGAACCTCTGTCAATGGAAGGAGGAGGCCCCACAGAGACATGTTCTTAAAGGGAATGGTTAAAACGAAATCTCTGCTTAAGCATTTCGCTGGATCACATCCAAATCAAGCCCCAATTCTTTTTGTTTTGACAGTTTTGTAATGTAAAATAGAAAACACATACAGTAGAAATACAATCAAAGTCCTTGCTACTTGAGTATCTGGAAGTCTTTCCTGTTTATAAATAGTAAAAACGTATGTTTATGTAAAGGGAAACACTGATTTACTAGAACTGATTGCTTCACAGTCTAATTACTTTTAAACTGGCTGTTCCAAATTAAGATGTCATTGATGGCTTTTTGTGATATATTTCTTTTTAAGCAAATTTATTCTATAATAGAGCACATCATAATGGAAAGCAGAGTTCCCACTCTTCCCTCCTCTTTGTAGTCTGATATCTTGACAAGTAAATTAAATTTAGCAGTTAAAATGCTTCCATTAGTAATTTTATTAAGTTAATTAAGGAATCTCTCTTTCTGAATTTTAACTACATTCATTTCAGCACAACCTTGTGTTTTTGGGGGTTTTTTAATTCCATATATTTAGTAACCATGATGGTTTCTAGGACAAACAACCACCCACACAACATTCTTGAGTCTATGACAAACTTAACTAAGGAACAACCAGAAATTTTAAAAAACCAAAACCTCATTTTATCTCTAAATTCTTTTGCTTTACAAAAAAATAAGACTCTCCCACTCAAATCTAGAGAGAATATTTGCTATGAGCAATTCCAAAATCTACAAGCCACAGCAGAAATTACACATCTAGAGCATTTAAAATAGGTAAAGATGTGTAAACCAGTACCAGTGAGAATTAGCTGAACCCTCACCTGTTGCTTAAGCCAAATCCATAACTCCTGGTTCATGTGAAGTCTACGTTTTATAAATAGTGCTTTACCTTTCATTTACCTTTTTCATCTTTCAACACGAAGCGTGGATATAACCAAACATTATGAGAACAACTGTTCTCTTTTATATCCTTCCTCCCTGAAATGTGGGGCTACGAGAAATCCCCTGAGATTTTCAATTGCCTCCAAAGCAAAGAAGTCTGGGTAATTTATATCCAAACTAAATTCATATATTGTAAACACGAACGAGTGAAGTGCTTTATTTTTTCAGTCACCAGCACCGCAATATGCAAGAAGTCTCTTGCAAGATTTTCCGATAGTAAAAAAATCTAATTTCTCTCCTCACGTGAAAGGAATTTTTCAATAAATAGTCAAACATGTAATGTGCCCCAGGACTACGGCCAAACTAATGATAACGTCCACTTGACATTCCACGGTCTGCTGAAAAGAAGTGTCTACAAAAAGTAAAACACGATTATTTAATCCCAAGCACTAACCACAAGGAAGGCTGACATTCATTGTCTATGACAAGGCCACCCAGGGGCACGGCTCAGCGCAGGCAGATTAACATGTACAGATGTAATAGTGCTCCCTATCACAGCTAAACACGCACAAGTATAAGGAAGAAACAACAACTGTGAAGGGTGAATTATTTGCTGTACAAAAGATCAGCTGATAGAGGTATGGTAAAAAAAAAAGTCTCGAGGTGGCAATATTAAAATGGAGAGAAATGCTACAGGACTCCTTGATCCAACTTGATCTTAATAAAGGTCAGGCAACACCTGTAAACAGTCCCTGATGTACTAACGGACAGGGGAAGCTCGAGAGAAGTATGGTTTATGAGTATAGGGGAGAAAATCACCCAGATGAAGTAACTGTATAAGGGTCACACATCAAACTAATCACTGGGCTGTGAGCTGCTTGGATAGCTTCTATTCTTCACTACAGGACTGGCCAACGTGTAGCACGAGCCCCTTGTAGTTCACAAAAGATTCAGTCCAGCTCCCACATCTGGACAGCACGGGCTGCGCTTACAAACGCATTTCTTCCCCGAATCTCTGGCTATCGGCGACAGGGCTGCACTCAATCCCCACCGCACAAAGGCGCTGCTGCCGTTGGCAGCTGCTGCTCATGTGCCAGGACTTACCTTTCCTACAACTCTCCCCGGTGACGCGCACGCCACAAGAACGTGGCGTTACGGGAACCATGAAAGCAGCACAACACTTACTCTGATCTTCTGGGCCTATAAAGCATCTCTCAAACTTCCCTTCTCCTGAATGTTCCTCACAACAGCTTTCCAGCACGCTGATGATGTGCCAGGCAAGAAAGAAGAATGCTGGGCCAAGGATGAAGTAAAATTGGAAGTCTAAATTACTGCAACACACATTGGCTCTAATTACGTCACAGTTGGGCTGCAGATAAAAATAGTTATACAAGTGACTATTTAAAAATCATATTCATATTGTACTGGTGGAGAGCTGCCTATCGAGATGTTGATCCCACTTCACAATGCGGTTCCAAAAGCATTAGGTGCTTTTTGCCAAGTGTTTTGGCTGAAAGATGGGAGTGAGGTCAAACTATGGCAGAATTTCTCTACAAACAAGAGCAAACACGGAGACTGTGGGTTTGTCATTAGTAATGGTCAGAGGACTTTGGATGAAACTTTTCCCAGCATCAATGACATTTTGTTAAAAATTTGTACATTATAATTTATTTTTGCGAAATAGAAAAGCCTCAGTCAAATTTGCTATTGAGAAAACATAAACAAAGTTCATCAATTAGAATAAAAATCCTTTGTTTCATATTTATAAATCAAAAGATTTGTGGTTTTTCCCCCTGTAATTAAAAAGTTGACATACTGCATTTAGAGCAAGATTTCAGTCACGGAATAAAAAGCTAATAAAGCCAGAAAACACACAAAGTTTTTAAGTCTGGTTTTCCTATATCAAGGCAAAATTAAATATACCTATTATAACATTCTTGGTATATCACTGGCATTAAAAAAAAAAAAATCCCCTACCCACCTCTCCACTGGTGGAAACTCTCCACATTTCAGAGCCAAGATACTCAAGTGCTTCCGTGCCCCTGGCACTGCAGATTTCTCATGCACCTAATGTGAACATCTTGCTGCACACTGATTCTATTTGTCCCTCCCCAGGCTCTGGCAGGCACATTGTTCCTTTCTTCTCTACAATAGAAGTAGAGAAGGAGGAAAGTAGAAGTTGTGAAGAAGGAAAAGCAAACAAACAAATCAATCCCCTTTCCGTATAATGAAGTTTTGCATTTTTTTAGGGGGAAAAGGTGATTATGTCTCTATTTCAAAGGAAGGAAGTGTTGAAAAGCAAAAGTTTGTGCAGCGGACAAATTCCTTACCACTCCTCATTTTTTTTTTTTTTTTTTTTTAATAAATGTTCCTAATACTTCGGCACATATACAAGCTTCCAGAACCAACCTCTCCATCCCCAAGATTTAATATTAAGAAGTTACCTTCCGAATCTTAAAAATCTGAATTTATTTTGAAATAACAGTGACAAAGATATGGTATACAAGTTCTCAATTCGTTTGGCCTGTAGCCTAAACTATTTTTACAGGTAAAAAAAAAAAACACAACAAAACAAACAAGCAAGCATAAATAGTTTCTGTAAAGTCATTTTCAAAAGCAGATGGGACTGCAAATTTAGTGCACTCACTACCCCATTGTTTTAGAAATATTCTGCACCTGCATTTTAAACAGGTGAACAAAGCTTCCAGAACTGATGTTATGGGCACAAGGATTATTTTTTGGCAGGGAAAAGATAAGAATACCTGTGGGGGGGAAGGGAGGAATCTAAAACATGCACAGCCCTGATTTTCCTCATTTTTAATAATCTTTTTCACTTTATGGTAGCTCATCTGAGCAACAGACCTTTGTAACATGGCACTTTGTTAAAAGGTAAGGGACAGTATGAGACAAGTTAAAGTCAACTTCCCATTAGGCTTGTA
This sequence comes from Phaethon lepturus, assembly GCF_000687285.1. NCBI lineage: Eukaryota > Metazoa > Chordata > Aves > Phaethontiformes > Phaethontidae > Phaethon > Phaethon lepturus. Next base: position 187,102 of record NW_010512608.1, on the reverse strand, counting down.
AGATCTGTGAGTAGGATATTAAACTACGAACAGAGGGATCCAGGATTCCATCACGTGGAGAATAGCAGCTTGCCAAACATTATCTCAAACAGGAGAAAAAAGCAGAGACGTACAAGCAATTTGTAGGATTACGTGCCTCGGATTGTCCCATTTGTATTTTCAAGAACTGGATCAAAAAAGCGGTACCTTGAACTGTGTGCATCTACTTCCATCTGCAGTCATCCAAAAGTCTTACCTATTAAGTGATATTAAGAACAACAATCTCTTTCTCCCAGGAACCCACTCTATCCCTGCATTCAGTCAACCCAGAACGTCTGACAAAGTTTAACCCAAACAAATGTAGTATCTTTCCTTAAAAGTTCCTGATAGGTTTGTATTTTCTTTCAATAAATCCAGTAATTAAAGACTACGTGAACAATAAAACAAATCCCGCTGAAAACAGTCACCATTTTAACTTCTGTTCTCCTCTACTACAAAAGAGGAAGCCATTTGCAAAGGACACAGACACATAAAGCTGGAAAGGATCACGAGAGGTTGGAGAGTCCATCCCTGGGCTCTGAGACAGGATCAGATGTATTTGCATGGTTTTTAAACAGGCGGTTTTCCATCCCATTATTTAACACCTATTAAATAGAATTGCAAAGTTATACAATCACCCTCAGCAGCCTATGCCCATGGTTAGAAAGTTTACATCTGTACTAAAAAAAAAAAAAAAAAAAATCAACCTTGCTAGTAATTAAGTCAATTTATTCTTGTTCAACCCTTGTTGAACATGGAGAAGAATGACTGTCTCATAACCTTACATATTTTAAGACTATTCAAGTGCCACTCCCAAACTTCTTCCTTCTAAAGCAGACACAATTATTTTGACCAAGTGATTTTCTACTTCCAACAAACCTTGCTGAGAAGGTCCACAATTTTCATTTCTATCCACACGACAACTTCCGCGATTCATGTCAGAAAAGTAAAAAAGAAAGCACCGATTCGCCCTCCATTCGCAGTTTGAAAACTCACACCGAGGTAGGACTTGGAGTCAGTCAGCCCCCCTCTCTCCTCCTCCACACTCACACTATAACAATTTTCTCTCTTTCATAGATTCAATCAGCTCCAGTCCTTAGACTTCCCTCCTCGGCTTTACAGGACCTCTATAACACGTGGCATTGCTTCGTCTGAAAAACACCACTTGGCAATTTACACAAAAATGAAGAGAGATGAGCTTAGGTAAGAGTTCGTTTTTCTGAGACTCAATTTGGACACACAATTGCAATGCTTGCTGGACAAGGGTAAGAGCTAAAAAATATACACTTTCTTTTGCAGTGATAGAGGATACGCTTAACCCTACAGAGATGAATCACTCAATATGCCACCATGCCTCAGAATTCCTATTTCGGGCACTCTGGGACTTCCCAGTCCAGATACTAACACACACACACACACACACACACACACACACACAACTTCTCATAAGGTTGAAAACAAAAAAAAAAATCCTCAGTTGGTTTTGGAAATACAGAACTCCTTTTCTCCTTAGCATTAAGTTATCCTTTAATGTCTTACCAATACAAAAGCATGTTTTTTTTCTCATAGTTGTTTCCTTCACTAAAAATATATGTATTTAACTCAATGGCTCTTACTGGGGTGCAGTTAATTTACAAAGCAAAAAAGACATATACAAACCCAGTACAAATCTTTCAATAATATGCGTCATACAATATAACAAATAAACACTCTTGTAAAACTTACATGTAGGATATAAACTTACCGTTGGAAGAAAGCCTCTGTACTCTCCATCCCTGTTGCTCCACTGGTGTTAGACAAAGGACTCTCCCTACCCATAGGTACTCACTCAAGACTAGCTCAAACCAGCTGAAGGAAATCTGAAAATCAAATCTAGCCTTCCATAATTTGATTTGTAGAAAATTGAGGAACAAAGCTTTACAGAGTGATTTTAAATAAATCATAATTAATTACATGTGCAAATGCATCAACTAAATTTGGATGCGCAATTAAATAACTAATCACAGTTTGGAAAGGCTGAAAATTGCAATTGCATGCTGAAATGGCCAAGCTTGCCCCCAGGCATGCCCAGGTGTTTCTGCTTGCTCGGAGAGTCAGGCATGGGTTTCTTTCTAAGGAAGGGCCACCTGTTGAAAGCACCTGAGTCAACTTGCAGTCGAAATTACTGGGTGTTTTCTTCTTTTTCTAGTGGGTCAAATAGAACAATTTTTAAAAAGTGTATGCAAGAAGATCTTTCTAGAGTATCAACTTGGAACAAAATCAGTCTTAATGTGATAACTGGATGTATAAAACATACAGTTTTATGTTTGTTTTGTTAAAAACATTCGAGACAATTAGAAATAAGAGCTTCTCTCCCAAACTCTCTCTCATGAATACCAACATCCCGTTTTAACTGCACTGGAAACCCACCCTAAACAAAAAAGCACAATGACTTAGCTAGTGAGCATTCTTGGAAGTTGATAGACCACCAGATTAGTTCTGATCCCATTTACCCCATGTTAAATAGAAATACTGCATAGGCTATCAAGTTTCTTTCTTAAAGATCTTTCTTTTTATTCCAATTTTATCCTGCCAGCAAGTACAAGCAGCACATTGAGATGTTTGGAGATGTTATCTCATGACATCAAATAAATACACTTTTAGGTCAGAAGGGACCATTTTCTTTATCTAATTTGATTCCAGACCGCATTTTCCCCATCACCAGGCCAGGATTTCACACCTGTTTCTCATCTGCTTTGCTGGATTGTTCCTGCTTTACATAACACCCTTGACCTTCTTCCCATCAAAAACAACAAAAAAGGGCTGCTACATAACTGAGAAGACTTATTTGCAAAAATCTAGCCTCTCAGAAGTTAACACAAAAACTTCTGAAGAAGAAGAGTATAACCTTCCCACTACTATTTCCTATTCCAGGTTTGAAAGAGTATCCCTATCAGAGAACATACCAGTTGACACACAGGGATGACTTTGGGGTCAGAGGGGGAGGACTTTTTCTTTTCTGGTTGTCCACTGTTATTCTTGTACTACAGTAAAGGCCTTCTGTGCAACAGAGCCCGTAAATCCAACAATAATGTAAATAAAAACTTAGAAACTAAATAACTTAGCTGAATTACATTTGTGTTTATTGTTTAGAATATCCTGAGTTATGGTAAGCAGAGGAGAACGTGAAAACAAAGATGTGGGGTGGAAGAGAACAACAGTACTTCACGTTTTTACTGAAGTGCATGTCTGGACCGAAATAGCTGAGACAGAAGAGTCGAGACATTTTCTGTTCCAACGAGTCTGCAACCTGAACAGCTGCTGATCTCTAACAAACCTGTTACTTGCATGTTTACAACTCCCATTCAAGCTCTGCTCTTCGCTGCTATTTACCTGACAGGCTGGGCATTGCGCTGCTATACATAAATTGCAGTTATAAACTTATTACATCTGTACATTTAAGCATGTTTCCAGGCTCGCATATGGTCAGATGGCAGCTGACAGTTTCATAATTCTCCAAGAACTCTTGCGGCTGGTATTACACAGGGCTAAAACCCATTTCACAAAAACTGGCAGTTTTGGCCCTTCAGGAGTCAAGGGGGATGAGTCCGAGGCAGCTGTAAAGGCAGTTACGCCGGAGGTGGCCGGGCTGTGACTATGGACCACGATGGTTCTCTCTGGAAAGGGTACGAGCGGTGGAATTATAGTTCTAATAAAATTGTCAATAGTAATCCTGTTACTGGGAGCTTGAAAACCCTGTTTAATGAACTAGACAGTAACAAAGAAAATAAAAAGACTTTAAAAGCTACAGTGTGAGAAAATGATAATTGGTCCAGATTTCATGTCCATGATGAAATGCCCAGGGACGGCATTACGCCGAGCAGTATTATGACCTATCAGAGGACTGCTGTTTTGTCAGACCTCCTGTAATTATCAATTGGAAATGGAGACTTGCTTTACTTGCACAAATTCTTTGTCAAGCAGCACATAAAATGGTCAAAAACGTAGTCATGTCTGTACGGAAAAGTTTGCAAGGTTTTAAATAATTTGATGCTAAAAGAAACAAATACTATCAGCTGGCAAGACAGGGTGAATTTCACACCCCGCCATGATTTCTAATGCCCTTGATCCCTGTTCCCCTGCAGTAGTTCCATAGCGCCAGGACCCTTGCATAGGTACTGCGTTTGGAGGTGGGGGGGATTCTTCTTTTTTTTTTTTAAGGAAACTATATTTCTTCAAATTTATGCAACTAAGGTGCTGCTGCATGCTTCACACAATATATAAACATGAAAATTCAAACAGTGCACAACTTTTTGCAAGTAATTGGTTTTTATCGGGAAGGAAGGCGATGCAGCAGTAGGGAGCTGAAATCTTTACCAGTTTCCTGTATCATACTGAGAACAACTAGAGCAGAATCCCAGACACAGCAGAAATAGGAAGATTATTTCCTCAGCCTACTGTTGTGAAATTTAGTAAACAAGGCTTCCCCCCGCCCAAATGAGGCAAAAGATTCGATTTGCCCACCCCAGTGGATAAGGGGGAAAAATCAAGATGGATAGTTTCCCCTGTAAAACTTTAATAACAATATCTCATTCTGGCAGACCCCAGAACGCTTCTGAAGCGCTTCTAAACTATGGGGAATGCGAGATGAGAAAGGACTTGCCTTTCTCACAGCCTGTTAGCAGGGCAGCAGCAGGACCAGTGTCCTGAACCCTGGACAAGCGCTCCATTCCCGAGATTACAGTCACTCCTGTTTAGTAGCGGTGCCGGGGCCTAGAGCGTGTCCCCACTGCCTGCCTGGGGACCGACCTGGGCCCCCGCTGATCTGCAGGGCTGTAGAGCCCTCCGCTGCAGCCCTGCTACGGCTCCCAGCTCACCCAAGAGAAAAAACAGAAACCTAACCTGGAGAAAAGAAGATTTTGCAGAAAGATAGCCTATTGGTTACAGGTCCTTCCTGGCCTTTTGATACACACATGAAGTGATCATGTAGGGTCATATCTGAGCGAGAGAGCTGCTGGATGCAACTTACATCTGAACAGAAGACCAGACCGTCCAGTCTTTCCAGTGACAACTCCCTAAATAAGTTTTGTTTCAGCCAAAATGCCCAATGCTTACTTGTAGGCTAGCTACAGATTACATGCGGCATTATTAATCGAAATACACATCTAGGAACAGAGGCTAGCAGATTGGATGCCATTCCCTGTCACTGCATGCAGAGTAAGAAGTAGAATATTAAAAGTGTCTTAGTTTTCTATAGGTGCCTTCTGACTAAATATATGGTTTAATACCGGGATGGAGAAGACCCATAATTCTTGCGAGGATGCCCATTTGCTGTTGATAATTCCTGATATAAAAGGGACAGGGACAACATCATCTTTACATTCAGCAGAGGACAACGCTAGATATATTCTTTCCACGGAGAAGAACGAACTACAGCAACATGGGCCTCTCCTACAATAATTTCAGCTGACATCTCCTTAGTCCTCTTCCCTTAGGCAGTTTGTCCCCATTTTAAGCTTTCCTCCAACACAAACACTGATTTAAAGCCAAAATCTGGCCTGTGTTGCACAAGGTGCTGAGTTTGGGTCAAGTGACTTTACGCAGGAATACTCTTCCAAGTGTGAAGGGAGGAACGGCTTGATGCATCAATAACAGCACTAGGTGTAAAAGTCTGAAGTGAGGCATTGTCATTTGCAGAGGAAATCCAGTTATACAAAGTTTTTTGATCGTTCATTATTCAGCACAACATATTAATCAATGTAAATATGATCAGTGCAGTCTGGGAGAGTGCTGTCAGGCAGTTAAAGGTGACATTGAAGCAACGTACTTCCTGGCTGAAGATGTTCCAAACCAACCACTAAGAGATGGCAATGAAAGTAGCAAGGAAAGTCATCAGCAGCTAAAAACGTCACAGACTTTAAGGACATTTCCAAGGGTCAGCACAAAGACTCTGACATTGAAGCATGTGGCTGCTATTACTGGCTTCATCGTTACTAGGAATTCAAAGAATGATATCCTCCTGTCACCAACAACATGGTCCTATTCTTGAAACTGATTCAAAAAACTGATTGGACATTTCTAGCTCCTCCTGAGATGGAAAAATGCCACTAAGAGTGTGCCAGTAAAAAAAAAGAAAAAAAGGCATAAAAGAAATAAAAAGACGCATTTATGGGGATTTGTCAGGAACCAAATTCTGACATGTCCATTACTTAACAATAGGAACACCTGCCCATGCAGAAATATAAAAAATTCCATATTTAGTAGCCATATCACCACTGGATTTTATGACAAGAACAATGTCCTTAGATTCTCCCAGATTTCCTATGGTTTCATTTAAAGAAGAGTGGCAAGAATATTTTATTTACAGTTACATTCTTCAATTTTTTTCTAGTAAACCTATTATTACAGGGGAAATATTGTGCCTAGAAAAAACATAATGCTATAGTACATATCAACTGCATTGTCATTGTCACGCTGGTGTTGAATCAAACCAAGCTCAGTTACAGGAGGACTCAATCACCTGCACGTGAAAATGGGGACTGTGAAGAAAAGAGATGAAAAAAGTACTTGTCTCTGATGGACAGAGAGTCTAGTTACAGAGATTGGCTTTGGGTCCTCAGGAGAAACTCAAGGTGCTGCTAGAGAATATTTAGGTCAGAGTGAAAGATCTGTTTCTCATATAGCAGGCACTGCAGATGGTGGAAGAAAGCTGCAATATGTCAGACTTCACAAACTGCTCAAACTCTGGTGATGAAAATTATGGCAGAGGACATGACTGAATAGATGTTCACAGCTCTGTACTCAGCCCCATAGTCTTAGACGTGCCACCAGACACTCATGGCTAGCATCACTCTCAAGTCAAGGTTATTTAGCACTAGCCTTATTAATCTCTAGGATATGAAAAAGAAAATGGGCCCAGCAGCCACTGCAGTGATGGCCAGCTACATTGCTTAGACCACACTTCTCAATGAAAGACAGTATTTTTGATCAGGAACAAGTGAGTTTGGACAAGAACTCTGCACTTTTCATGTTCTTGTTTACACTGTGATGAAATCCATTCCACATTCACACAGGGGGTTATGATTTTAAAGAAATACTAGCTATGTTTTCACAAATTCTCTGTTGGGCAACTCCGTTGACCTGACACATAGCTGACAGTCCTCTGTTTTGGTACCTTGTCTTCGTGCACTCTCATTTTTGCTGTCCAGACTAGTTGTCTGGCTCTTTCAACATTACTCATTCTCTCCTCAACAGATCATTATCCCAAATCCCTCTATTTGTCCTTGTGACAGACACGTTGTATTCAAGCATTAATATGAGGCTTTGTATTAAGGATATATAGAAACAAAATAAAAATGCAGTTTATGACGTTGTGATGAAAGACGATCTTGTTTCAGATGTCCACATTGATGTATTTGAAAATGCAGTCTATAGTTTCAACCAGAACATGACTGTAAATTCAAGCAAAACTATTTTCTGTACTTAGAACTTTCATTCCTTCAAATGTATAAAATAATCAAATACTAAACACAATAAAACTTCTATTGTGTGCTCCAGAAACTCCAGAAATCTGAAAATTGGCTTGTCTCAGGGTGCCAGAAAGAGAACAAATTTCATAAAAGATTGTTGATATAGTATGTAAAAAATATGATGAAGGAGGTGTTCACGTAGCAGAGTTGGGAGACAGCTCTGCGCAGAGAGAAAGGACTTTTTATACAGTTATAAAAAATGGTATACATGGACACAAAGAAACTTGTTGAAAGACTGTGGATATCAATTTAACGTAATGCAATTACTTTCCACCCTGTGTGATTTTGTGAGTATTTTAAACAGCCAGGTGTGAATCCAACAGAAGGTTTGATGGTTTATTTTTGCTTATTTATTTTACTGCAGGAGGAGGAATTACTATTGGTCTAATTAATGGAATTGAAATAGCTACATCACAAAGAAGATGAGAGTTAAAGATCAAAGTGTGACTGAACCTTGAAAAGTCACTTGGGAGCAGATTTACATGCAAGATCTGAATCAGCCAGATTCAGATAGCCTAAACTCACTCTCAGTCTTTACGCTATTTTTCCCTTCTGATTGGCTTTATGTCTCGAGAGATACCTAAACAACAGAAAATGCTACGCACTGGGGCTCAGGAGATAGGTAGCCTCCAGGGGCCTGTTGTGATTTTCAAAAATACCTAACTGACTCTGAAATCAACAGTAATTAGATGCTCATTCATTTTTGAATACCTAACGTGCAGCTATCTGCATTTGCAGATACCAAAATACCTTTAAAACTAAACACCTTGATCTTGCTCTGAATTTAACCACTTACATGACACAAAAGTACTTTTGGGGGAAGGAGGCAACAGAACTGCAGACAGGGAAAGCTGGGAGTGTGATGAGGACATAGTTGGAATTTGTTGTCTAGACTTAGACTAGGTTGTGAGAAATCTGCATGGAAACATTCTTGTCTTTGCCCACATCCTTTGTTTCTTGAAAGTCATCATTTCCAAAGAAAACCCCTGCAACCTTTTTCAAACTACTGCAAGGCAAAGCCTCACCCTCCCCATGCAGTAACGCTTGGTCAGGGCATTCTTTGGGTGCAAGAGCCCATATCATCCATACTCCCCTGGTGTGGAGCTTCTCTGAGACTTGGTGCTGGGCTAATACAGGCCCTTGCTGGCCCCTGCACAAAGCTAATGAGCAAGCACAACTGAGCTATGCTTCTCAGTCCTACCAACCAAAATTAAACTACCTATGAAATGACTGGGGAGAGGAAGGCAAAAGGACACAGAAATGGAATGACTATGAAAAGACAGAGGTAAGAACTCAGCTGGGGAAAGGACGGTGATTACGCACAAGAAGAACAAATGTAAATCCTGTGAGACAGAAGGACAGGTTACCGCTTTAGAAAGGCTTCGCTCTCTCTGCTACATCTTGATTCTCTGGGACCAGGTACAGAGAAGAGACAGTTTTCTTCCCTGTTTCCATCCTGATACCATCGATGGACTTTCTTCTTTTTTCCTTCCATCACCTTTCTTTCTATACCTATTTCATGACTTCCACCAGTCTCAACCCACAAATATTAAAAAAAAACAATTCTTGTGGTCACGACATCAACATGCCCAGGAGAAAATATTTGCAGGATGGTTGCAAGTGCACAGACAAAGCACTCCACATTAATGCAGAAACTCTTGTGGAAAATTTGTTTATCCTTTACATGCTCCTTTCAGTCAACACGGTGACTGTGCACCAGCTGTGGAAGGGCAAATCATGCTCACTGTTCAGGCTCAGGTTGCTTTCCAATGACAAAAGACATTCTTACGGCTCTCACAGGGACTGAAGGGCATCACCATGGGACATGAGGGGATTCAGTTCCTGCAGAGCTCTGCCACCCAAAGTCCTGTAGTAACCAGAGTCAAGGGGTGTGCAAAGCCAGTGCTTGGAAGAACTTCTTCCAGGCTGTGTCTCCAAACCCACTGCTGGTTCTCTGCCAAGCTGTTAACACTGGCTCAGAATGACTTGCCAGAACACTACTCCAGTCAGGCCATTGCTGGGGTGGCTCCCGATTCATATGTACTTATAAGAGCAGAATAAAATCTACATGCTGCTTTCTATTACATCCACTGCAATGCCAACAGGCATTGATCACTATTTATTTCATCAATTGATCTAGTACTCTGTACCTTATTCTCCTACCTACCTTGCATGTTGTGAGACCCCTTAATATCATACTTTGAAATTTGCTGATGTGAAACACTATGTAAATGCAGATTATTACACTAATATTCATTTTGAAAGAGCTGTACTCTAAGAGCTCTAGCCTTACAGAATCCCACCATTCATTGAAAGCACTTCTACAGAAAATAGATGAAATTGTTCATGAAGTATTCTTGTGCTAAAGTTCACAGGCTCAAAATCTAAGCAACTGGGATGATAATATATTCTCTTAATCTAATATGTATTTACAAAATCTATGCAAATCTCTATAAAGTCTGAGTTGTTTTCCCAAAGAAAAAAAAGACTTAGCTCCTTTTTGTCTGTACTAAATATTCAATGCCAATAGGCAAGCAAGCATGAATAACCCTGTAATAATAAACCACTATGCCCACATGAGAGGGGGTGGAAAGGAAACAAAAACAGATTTTAGGTTTAAGCTTCTAAGAACGACTTGTAAGGAAAGCTGAGAAAAACATGCAACTTCCCCATAAAGAGATCTATAAAGTTCCTCTTAAGGTCTACAGCCAAGCAGCTACCCTATGATGTTTTCCATTGCCCACTTGTATTGTTTCCTAGTGAAAAAACTACGCTGATAAACCCCTCCAGTTCCCTCCAAACATCAAGTAGAGGGGGAACTCCCATCTGCAAGGACTCCTCTCTCCGCACATGCTCAGCCCCAGCACACGCAAGGCTGCAAGTATGAATCAGAAGTAAATCTCAAAGTGCCAGAATGAAAGGCCAAGGAATGTTATCTGTGATTACAAAGGCTTTGCAGCAGTTCCTTCTGAGCATTTTGCAAAATCCATACGAATCACAAATGCTGGAGTTTCATCCATTTGTTCTCTGCTAGAAACTACCTAGTTTCATGGCAAAGCATAGCACAAATAGAGTTTCAGCTCCAGGTTTCCTGAAATGGGCTCCCTACTTGCTTGGAGAGTTCATGAACTTCTTCCAGCACTCTGGTTTGGGTCCAGTCAAGCCTGGTTTGGGCTCATTAAAGAGTGTGTACAGCACTGTGCTCAATAACTAAAATCATCAGTGATCAATGGAGTGTAAAAGAAAAAAAAAAAAAGGAAAAAGAAGAGAAAATGCATTTCCTAACCATGGCATTTTTAAATGCTATGATAAGGAACTCTGTTCATTTTCTCAGTCCCTAGTAGAGTAAACATCCTTCCTTTTCTGAGTAAGTGCAGGGCCTAAGTTTTCTACCAACATTTTCTGCTCACTTTAAAACTTAACTTCAACAATATAAACATCGGTGCCTATGTGCAAGGTTAAAATGAGTAACATAGCTATTTTGTTTAAACAGACCGTGCTGAATCTTTAAACCTTTTTAGGTGGCATGACCAGTGGGTTCAGGAATGCAGTCTGGACAGTATAAGACCTTTGTTGTTGTTGGGGAAACTCTGGCTTGATGCCTCTATCCATCTAAATAACTGAAATAAAAGTGCATTGAAATTAGAAACACATGCGGCCCCCAGACTTGTATTTTCACTGTGCAGGATAAATAGGAACTTTTCATCTCTCCCCGAACTATTCAGGCATACAGTGCCATGTGTCTCATTAGCCAAACGATAGGTTCCCCTGAACCTTCCAAGGAAAGGGAAATGGGGTTCCTGCCTCCAATAAAAACATTGTACTTTCAAATACTAGCCAAGAACATTCATTCCTTATGTACCTCTCCTTTCCTAAGTATCACCAGTCCAGAAGGCCACCGAAAAGTGTCAGTTTTAGTGGTGTTCCCTGAAAAGGAAGGGCCTATCGATGCATTTTAGCACATAGTTGTTGCACAGCCAGGCATAGACTTACTGCAAATTATATTTTATACTTCTTGTTTTATCAAATGAAAATGAAATTGAGAAGGGATATAATCCTGCATGTGAAATAAATTACTGGGATAAAAAAGGAGCCTGATGCACTTTATAAGCTATTAATAACTGGCTTTTGCAAATATCATTAGTAGGTAAACTCCTATTATAATGCTTTTTGCAGTCTTGTAAATCGCAATGTAAATGTATTAAGATAAACCTTGAATTCCAAGTCTTTCACATACCCATTTAAAAACATAAATATGAGCTGCCCCAAGAGAATGAAGAGTTCAGTATCTCTGTTGTTCTCAAATGCCTTATTAACATTCTTTTTGCATCATTTACGGAATCGCAAGGAGCATAGTGTTTGGAGCAAAGACCCACGATGCAAGCCTTTTCACTATGGGTACATCTCTGAAGTGAACAATGATCTCCCATCACACAGTGGCAATGCCTTCTTCCCGAGACAGGGTATATAATCAATCCTTCAGCTATGTTGAAGGGGACAAAAAGAGCACGTTGGAAGGAAAAGGTTTCCCTTACCCTCTCCACTTAGCCTTTTGCACCTTTACGGAAGTCTTTGCATTACACATCTTCAGCGAGGCTACAAACTACCCCTTGCTTAGCTTTCTGGTGTCAGGATGATGCTCCTTCTCTTATCAGCTGCAGAAGCGATGCTTTAACTCTACCCTCAGATTCAGAATTTTTTACAGAAAACTAACAGAGAAAGTACAGAGTTATTGCAGTGGTACAATAGTACGCTGTTAATGGATATTAACATCTTCCAGTTACATGTGAACACATTTATTTTCTGGCCCTAAGTGTGCATAGAAATATTTAAACTATGACTTTTTATGATACTTCGAGAAACAGCTAGCTGATTTTGATAACAAGCCTGTAAATGCTTGGAGGTGGGTGACAAGATACTCTCGGGCGACAAGACATTCTGAATGTCATATACACAGAAATGTTAAACTTTTCTTTAAAATCTGTGGAACACTCAGTGATTTCACATGGAGATGCAGTACAATGAAAGAAAATCAATGCTAATTTATTCTGCTTTTCTCGGTTTTCATTAGATAACTATTTTTTTCAGGATGATGTCCCTACACATGTTTTTAAAATCTCATGTTCACTACAAAATCCTTGGGAAAATGAGCACAGCTATAGTATTGCCATGAGAATGACCATTCTGAGAAAATGTTTCTCAATTGCTATGTTCACGAAAATATTTACAAATTTGGGAATGTCTGGGTGTTTTTATAATCCTACAGTTATTTGGTATTTTTCCCATATTACAAATCTCAAAAACATGTACAAAATCTGAAGTATTTTATTTCATCTCAACAAGCGGCTATTCTAGTTTCTTAGTTAAGGCTGATCTTTATGCCAGATTCTGATTCCTCTTAAAATAGTCCAGATTCAGGAACACATGCACCAATGACAACTGAAATATATGACATTTTTCAAAATGCACGGAGAGGAGAATCAGGTCAACTTTGCTTCTGGCAGCAATCTGGAAATTCTGTAAGAACCAGAGCCCTCCTGAGACCTCGCGACATAAGCTATGCGAGAACACCCTTCACTGAAGTTTTTCAACAAGCCTACCTACAAACCATCATTTTTCTCTGAGCTTGAAATGTAGATACCAAGGAAAAGCAAAGTAACAGAGAAAATGTCTGAAGCTCAAAAATGCCTTGAAGATCCCAGTCTGTCTTACAAACCCCAGTCAATTCTGCTGGTCTAGTAACCAGCTCGGAACCAAGGTCTTCTGATATCCACATTCAGCTCTGATGTTCGCTTTCTATATGGACTTGGACACGACAAGCAAGGCTAAATTCAGTCATGACATAACACATAGAAGTGTATGGCTCCCACACCAGATTAACTGAGTATCAGGCTTTCTTATGCATTACGTTACATTATATGACATTGTATGATATGCACAGCCATACACTTCACTCTCTGAAACAAAAGGGAGCAAAATTATCCCCACACTAAAAATAGGCAACTGAGGCTACTGAGGTGACTAGCATCAGTCTGACAGTTTTCTTAAGATGAATTAATTAAGAATTAAACAGGTAAACCCACGTTTCCTGCACGCAGGTCTTACTTTCGGCAGAGCATCCTTCCTCCCTCCCTGACTTTACAAAAGGCCCTGTCTTCATCCAAAATTCAGGTTCCAATTCTTAACTCTTAGTTTTTTTAAACGTACATGTAAATTGGAAGTATAAATATTACGTTTAAATGCACCAAAACGATGGTGATGAGGGACAAAGAAACATGTTCACTCATTCACTCAAAGGCTGCGAGAATAATGCTGAATGTGATTTGTATGGGAAAAATGGTACCTAACATCAAAAGTTATTTCAAACAAAATGACTGATTCATTCCCAGGGAGAGGAAACGATCTTGTATATTCAAGCACATCAGGCAAACAGAGTGAATTATAATACATAAATACTATTGTATTTTAAGATAAAAGCACAGAGTCCACAAAACATACTAGAAAATTAGCATTTGAGTTGTGAAGACCAGAGTAAGCTGAATACATTTCTGGGGAAAAAGCCACCTGGCTTCACCAAATTATAAATAGCTCCCTCTCGTTTAGCTACATACAAATGACAACTAGATTTTTTAACACAATGCAACTGTCCTCCTTACACCTCTAGCTCTTTTTTAGGTATTGCTGTTTGTTCCAAAACACACAGGACGAGAAGATGATAAAGGAATTCTGTGTATTTATTACTGGTGCAGATAAGATTTACACCTGACAACCCACAATAATGACATCCACGCTGGCAACACTAAGATACTCTTGTTTCAGAACTGAGCAACTTTTAAAATCCCCTTTTATGCTTCGCAGCCACAGAAGACTCTTAATAATTGATTATAATTGATTTTAACCTTGTCCTAACCTGGGCAAAATGGCAAAGCCAATCATCTTTGTCCAGATGGGATATGAGAAAAGAGCCCCCAATACACATCTTTAAAAGCTCCAGACATGAGCAGAAGATAAAATATTTAGTCTGCAGAAGCCTTGACCTCCCAATTCTAGCCAGTTTTGAACTTGAATTGATTTCCGACAAGGCATCTGGGAGATGATTACAACAAAATGCACTAAAGCTGGGCAGCCTTTATTTTAACATCCCAGCAGCTTAACCTGTTAATAACAGCAATTGTTTTAGGTACAATACCAATTTCTGTAACAGACACTAGAAATGGATAACAGCAACACAGTCACAGTGGCAACGTACAGTATTAGAGCACAGCCATTCGCAATCCTCTCGTTAAGGTTGTGTCAGCACTTCCATTACAAACCCCTGTTTTCAGGGGTTTAAGACTCAGCTGCGAAAATACCAGCCGGGGCCGACACGCTGCAGTCGAGCGGTCCCGTCTTGGGCAAAATGCCGACCGAAGCCAAAGGGAGTTTTCCCCGAGTAAGGCTAAGCACAATCAGAACTTGGTCATCAGTCAAAGAATTTATTATGAAATAAGACATGAAAATACTGCAGAACTATGTATTTCTTAAAGACTAGCTATGGCTTTACTCAAAGGACGAAAAAAGCTTTGCAAGTAACCATGTTCCAAACAAGGATATCCCAGATATAATTCCACTTCTGCATAACCCTGAAGATATTCTAATACTTGGAAGGGAAAAGCCAGATTTGTGGATTACTTATGGATCGAGACTTGCTGACCTTATTCATGCAAGCAAGTCAATGGAATTAATTTCATGAATGAATGAAATAGGATATGGACTTATGTTGCCATGATATTAAAAGCAGATACCATCAACACAAAAATCACATTTGTAGCTAAAAAAAAGACCGAGCATTACATAATTTCTCTCCTGTTTTCCCTTATTTCCATTGCATAGTCAGTATCTCCTGTTGTAAATGGTTTTTGTACTAATATACTTGTTTACCCTAAACTCACAGCAGACTCTGAAGCAAAGAATATAATTTACAGACTATATTTTCACATACCATAAAGGAAGGTATTGCCATCTGCCCATGGAACACAAAATAGAAGTATTTATAAACTTAAAAAAATGAAATTACGAGACCGCAAATCAAATTGGCAGAAATATTAGGCAGATAGAACGGCTTATACCTACTTTTGTTTCTTCCCATACCGTTTGCCTGGTATCGGGTAGTCAGCACCTTCAACTCATACAGTCTTCTTTAGTACTTTACTTATATTAACGGAATATTAAGGAAAAAATAACTTTTACAAAGATGCTGTTGTCTGAAGAATTTGCAAGGCAAATGTCAGAGATGTCAGTACTGTGTACACCCTGCGCGAGTCTAGAAGCAAAACCAAAATGTACAATATTGTAAACACTGCCCAATCCAATCAAATTCTTGTTTAGTTGGGCGGGTTTTTTGCAATAGTAGTCATGATTGAAATATGCCTTATTTTAATGTGCATATATTTCTTTAAGCTTAGACATTTTAATCTCAGATGTCGTATTCCATGCAGTGCATGAATTCCTGAGCATGTTGTTTGACTTCACCCCTTCTCCGTTAGGGTTTGAGGACAAACAAGTGTGTAAATGAAAAACAATTCTGCATTTATTACTAAAACAATATTGAGATTTTCACAAGTAACCCTTAGACAATTACAGCTGTTGGTACCATATTTTCACCATGGAAACTTTTGTTTTACTTAACAATTGAAATTACAATCAGATGCACTCATCCCCTGTTGAAGTAATGAACAATGGTACATCTGAGAGAGAAATTCAAAGTGCATCATTTATCTTATCCTATTTTCAATTAGGCCGAATAAAGTGTAAGAATGGCTCCAAACTCCACCACAGTAACAGGGTAAGTAAATTTATTACCACTAGAGTGCTAATCTTAGCAGATGGTAAAAAAATATTTTTAGCATGAAATATGCTAAAGCAATAAATCTAAACAAGGTAGATGTTATCAACTAATATCTCCCTAGTGTGAGGTAAAACTTCTGCGTGACAACTCAGCATTCTTATAAACTCTGGGTGAATGCTGTAAGATATAAGTCTCTCTATAGGATGAAAAATAACAGAAATTAGTAAAAAAAGCATTCAATGTGCAGTTTAATATAGCATACCTAGTAGAGGGAAGAGAGGTGCAGAATTTTGCTTAGCAAGATTTTTTTCCCCTAGACAACTCACTTTTTTCTTACAGGAAATTTTTCATTGACTCCGGGAAAAATATAATCCAGTAATTCTCTCCTGCTTTGAAAGAAACACCACCTAGTTTTTTAACAGAAAATGAAAAGACAAACATTAAAATAAAGTAGGTGAAACTTGGGGGGAAAAGGATACAAAGGCAGCCCTTCTCTTGCCAATCTATAATGTAACAAAAAATAGAACAACAATCAACAGTAGAATGAAAAATGCTTTCCATGGTTATCAACAGCACATTACAAAACACTTGAAATTCAGAACTTAAGAGTCCTGTACTTTTGCAGCAATGAAGACACTAAAAATCCATGGAGTAAAAAATGCTCGGGAAACTTTGGGGACTTTTTTTTTACGATAGCCATGCTGTTAGGCAACATGTTGTAATCAAATCAGTTCATTAAATGAAAATAAAATTAAAATTAGTAGGCATTTGCCACAGGTAACAATGCCTTTACTTTTTTTAAAACTCATACTGCTTCTCACCTTCATGATGGATTGTGAAAATAAAGATAGGTTCCAAATTATAAATTATAAATAAATAGCAAAAGTGGTCCTTTTTGAGGACAATAAATCAGGATTTGGGCCAAAACCTTTGCCTGAAACCATCAATAACAGCATCAAACTTCTGTTTCAAAAGGGGAAAACAAAACCAAAAAAAATTAAGACTGATTTAGAAACTTATTTAGCATATTTGATTGTGCATTTTGATTTTCTTAGAAGTATAACTTCCTAAGCGAATTAAATACGGAGTTCATGTCAGAAAATCTAAAATGGACTCGCGAGTCTCTGGGTAGTGAATGGGCACCATTAGAGAAGTAAAGGGAGTGTGAAGACAGGCTGGGAGAAAATAAAGTCAAAAGATCCTATATTCCAGTGATTCACTGAATCCATCACTGGTGGTGTTGATTTGTGCCAGCAGACAGAAT